>NC_060269.1:91651543-91820363 GCF_021613505.1 Equus quagga
TTCTTTCCATAGAATTTCAGAAACATAAGTACAATTCTTCTGGGTGACAAGTCCTGGCTCTCTCTGTCCAGAGCATCTGGACCTGTAGTAGGTGCTGTGAGAGAGAGAGCAAAGATGAATCTGTTCTGAACCATGCCCTCCCGGTGTTTACAGTCAAGCAGAGGAGATAAGAACCGTAGATAGATAACAACAATACAAAGTAGAAAGTGATAAATACCACAAGAAGGACTGAGATAAAGTGCAGTCCTGTGGGAGTTCTGATAAAAGGGCATACACGTGTAGAAGTAATGAGTGAAGCCATGAGGAGACAGAAAGAGAGAGAGGAAAGAGGAAAGGAAGGAAAGAAGGAGGGAAGGAAGGAGAGAGGAGAGAAAGGTAAGAAGGAACTAAGGACAGAATCCTGGGAAAATTTAGAATGAGTGGGAGTAGGGGTAGAGGAGGCAGGATATTCAAGGAGAGCAGGGGTAAGTGACTGGTTAATTCAAAATGGGGGACACACATAGGCTCTGGCTGCTGCCTGGAGTGGCTGGTGTAGGGGTCTGGAATTGGCCACCCCAACATATGTCTCTTTGGCATGATTATTTGTGGCTCGTTACTTTGCAGACAGGAAAGCAACTGAAAAGTAGAACTTGCTTACCCTTTGTAAGAGACATTTACATTGTAAAGGAACTCTCCATCTGTAAAGATATATCCCTCTCTGTACCAGAAGAAAGGAGATGACCTTCTCTCTAGAAACTTCTAATCAATGCCAAAGGCAAGGACTTAAATCTGCATTTTATTGTGCTTGTCTGGTAACCTCCTGTAACTGACTTCCCTCCCCCTCCCAACATTGGCATTTCTTAAGGATTAAGCATCTCTCCTTAGGCTAGGAACTGATTGCTCACCTGTGACCACCCAGTTCAAGACAATAGACTTGCCTCCTGCTATGCCCACTGAGATAGCAGACTACTATCTGCTGTGTCCATCAAGCCTTCTGCCGACAGGGCAATCTTGTGACTATTGTGGGAGGGACATTTCAATCATATGTCAAATATCCTGTTTGGGGGTATATAACCACTCTGTGCACCCCACTTCTTCGGTGCCCTTTCTTTCTTCAGGAAGAAAGGCCCCGGGCCATGGTTCCTCATAAATCTTTGTTTAATTTTCTCTTGCTATTCTGTCTCATGTGAATTTAATTCGTTCTCCGGCCAGATGAACCCACTTTGGATAGAGGAAATGTCTTCCTCCCCGACACTGGGAAATCACTGAAATGTGCTGTGAGTTAATGCCCGTGGGGCTCACCCTCCTCCCCACCAGGGATCAGCAAGGGGGGATTTGGCAAATGAGAGGCCATTGTCCCCTTGGAGAGATAAGAGTGGAATGGAGAATGGTGCTCCCAGGGCCAGGCCTGGAAGATTGTGTGATGAGCTCTCACAGAGGAAGTAGAGATCCTCAGCATAGGGTTCTCTCTCAAGTCTCTAGCATCTTGGTAAACTGCATTTGTTTTTTTTTTTAAAGAAAACAGAGACTGTAGATTGAAGAGTGGAGGTTTCTTTTTGATTGATTGTTTTTTACATATTGAAAACAACTGAGCTATGTATGTTCTGAAGATATAAGAATTAATACAACAAAGTCCCTGCTCTGAATTCCAATAAAGGAGATAGATAAGTTAACAAGTATTTGTGAGTTGGAGCAGCACTCCACTGTGGGATCACAGAGGAGAGAACCACTAATGCTGTGGAAGCAGTGAGATCTCATGGAAGAAGAAACGGCTTTGAGGTTGTTAAAAAAGAGAAAACAGGCTGAAAATGAAGTTACTTGTGCTACACCCCACATCACCAAACCAAGACTTAATGCCTAACTTAATAACAGTCAACTCCTCCCAGGGATGGAATCTTAAACCGGTCAATCCGAATTACCTGGTCAGCACTAGTGAGGGAATCTGCCTGATAGACCCTTTCTGTCCCCTAAAGGAAGGTGACCTTGCCACAGACAATCCAGTCTTTGCTGGTATAACTCCTTGTCCCTCTCTCGTCTGCCTATAAAAGTCTCTCATTTTGCACAGCTCTTCAGAGCTCCTTTCTTTCTGCTAAGTGGGATGCCACCCCACTCACGAATCATTGAATAAAGCCAATAAGATTTTTAACGTTTATTCTGTTGAATTTTGTTTTTTAACAGATTTGCTGGCGGTGACAGGATCCAGAGGAAACTTCTTGATGGCTTTGGGGACAAAACAAAACACAGGTGCTAATACTCGCAAACCTTTTGAGTTGTCTCTCCCACCATTTCTGAGAGCTGTGGGTAGATCCTCTCAATTCTGATTAACAGGCCATCTAGACTCTTAACAGAAGTTCTGCTAACAGTGTGCAAGTCCTCAGCCCTTGGTTACACTGTGGTTTCCAGTCCAAGGCTTAGAGTCAGCTTGAGCTGGCAGACGGTTCCACCTGGAACCTGAGTCCCCAGCCCCATTTGTTGGGATCTGTGGGTTTGATCTGTAGTTTCATGTTGGGAATTGCTGGTGATGTGCACTGAGGCCTTCTCTTGGCTAATCCACAGTACCAACTCTTTGGTTACTTCTTGCGTCCATAGTCCCATTTCCTTGGTTACTGTAGGTTTCTGTTAATGTATTCATAAGGTAAAGGAATAAAAGATCTATTTCTAATGGGAATCTCAGAAGACAAGGCCAAAAAATTGGTGGGGATGGATTGAGCACTTAAAAGCTTTTACAACATTTGCCGCCTAACTCTAAGACTTCTGTGTGGGCATAAGCTGGTCATGAAACAGGTGAGATTGACATTAGGTCACCTGCCAACTTCAGGAAAATTTCTGTGCAACACTGTAAAACACCATATAATCCCCAACCCAATGGCACATCCCTCTTAGGTGTTAGTTTGGCTCCAAAAAACCCAAGACTTAGTAAAAAAGAAAAAAAAAAAAAGAAGAAATGGGATCCTTCAGTTCCGAAGAGTTGAGCATGCCACCTTCCAGCATGCCTGCTTACTTTATGTCTAAGAACCATGTTCCTGGAAGCTATAAATATCTACAAAAATGAAAAAGTCTTACTAAAAACAACCTAGAATTACAATGGCCATTATGGGCAATGTTCTAATTAGACAAGGTCATTCATTTAAGAAGTATAGTTGAAAGCAAGGGTTCCCAAATCAAACAAACAGAATCAGATCCTATTTTAACTGGCATGCAGAAGCCTCCAAAAGGGTTCAAGATTCCAAAATAGCTTCATTGAAAGATTTGTGGCAGAAGGCAAATGAAAACTGAAGATACAAGAGGTACTTAAACAAGAGATAATAAGACTGACATGACTCCTACTGCTCCCCTCTGTCCTCTTTTACTGGAGTACTCACGCTCTACAATTCTTTATCTGAACTGCCTTTCACTCTAAAGAGACTATTAAACAATTACCTTTTAAAATGAAATCCTCTTTAAGTATCTTTCACTCCTTGGTCAAAGACCAAACTAAGGGCCATATTTAAAGAACTTCCTAGATGCAGGGAGGATCCCCAAAAGTTTTCTGAAGAATATAGAGTCTTTATAGGAGCCTGGGACCCTGGGCTGCCAGATCCTTACCAGCTGTGACATGCTAGTAGGACCTGATGAAGCCCAAAAAAGGATGTGGGAAGCAGAATAGTGTAACCCCGAGGATGATATTTGAGATCCTTGATCTTCGACATGGTTCCCTATGGGCTAGAAAAAGCTTGAAAAACAGCAACTCATCATTTAAAAGCTATTCCTAGAGTCTTCCCGGCCTAAACTGACTGGTCTATTATTCAAACATGTAAACAAAAGAAAGATGAACCTGTGGCAGACTTTAAAGCCCATCTGGAAGCTCTCTTCCTGCAGTATTCTGGGTTCCATGTAATAAATGACGTCACCCAATCTGCTCTAGCTGCCCTGTTTGTAAATGGATTATCTCCCGAGATTAGTGAATTGATAAAAAGGCAGAAAACAGGATGAGAGGCCACAGGTCTGACTGAACTCGTGACCATAACTGAACACTTTGAAAGGACTTTGAACAAGACGGTAACAAAAGTCCGCCAAGCTGTTAGCCTTACAGCTGCAACAGCTCCAAGGCCAGGGACCTAAAATAACACCTGGGCCTCCTGCATTGCACACTCCTAAGGGTGGGTCATCAAAACACTGGCCCAGCGGGTGTCTCATTTGTAATCAACTGGCACACTGGAAAAAAGATTGTCCTCAAAGGTCTTATGCAAATCCTTCAACATCAACTCCAAAGCCCCCACATCTAGCCCCAAAGGAGGGCTCCCATATGGGCCTCTCCCAGAGTTGACAGACTCCGTGGGATTCTCCAGAAAACTGCTACCAGTAATTCCCTTAAACAGCCAAGGGGAAACTAAAATTAAAATTAATGGGAAACTTTGCCAAAACCTGACAGATAACAGAGCTACACTCTACTTTAAACCCCACTGTCATAGGACAACAAATCCCTTGGAGTGCAAAAGAAGTTTCCAGAGTGGAGTATCTAATAAAATTGAATGAGTTTCTATCCCAACCAGTACAAATGACTCAGAGACCTTTCACTGAAAAACATTTCTTTTTGCTATACGATACAGCCCTAGTCAATCTATTAGGTAGAGCTCTCCTTTCTAAATTAAAAGGTCTAATATGTTTTGCTTCCAATGGAGACCTCGCCTTGGAATTTCCTCACCAATTTGAACCTGACATTTTTTTTTTTTTCAAAGATTGGCACCTAAGCTAACAACTGTTGCCGATCTTTTTTTTTTTTCCTGCTTTTTCTGGCCAAATGCCCCCAGTACATAGTTACATATTTTAGTTTTGGGTCCTTCTAGTTGTGGCATGTGGGATACCACTTCAACATGGCCTGATGAGTGGTGCCATGTCCGTGCCCTGGACCCAAACCAGCGAAACGCTGGGCCACCACAGTGGAGCGCGCAAACTTAACCACTTGGCCAAGGGGCTGGCCCCGAATCTGATCTTTTATATTTCTTAAAATCGGTTCTTGATATAGAAGAGGAAGAATTCCAGCACAAGATCCCTAATTTAAACGAGGTGCCTGAAAATCTGTGGGCTATCTCTAATATGGACATTGGGAGAATAAAAAGTGCAGAAGCTATAAAAATTTGGATAGACATAACTAAAGATCTTCCCATTGTCTCAATATTCATTAAAGCCTGAGGCCATATGAGGCCTCACACCAAGAGTAGAAGACAATTTCCCAGAGGCTAATTATTCCCTGTACCAGCCCCTGTAACATGCCGATCTTGCCAGTCCAGAAACCTAATGGGTGGGGATGGCAATTTGTCTGGGACTTGAGAGCCATTAGCAAGATACTTATTCCCCATTTTCCGTTTTCTGTTGTTCCAAACCTGAACACCCTTTTGTCACAAGTTCTACCAGACTCAAAATGGTTCATTGTTGTGGACCTTTGATCAGCCTTCTTCAGCAACCCTGTAGACCTCAACAGCCAATATCTACCGGCCTTTACTTGGAACAATCAATAATAGACATTGACAGTCATGCCACAAGGGTTTGCTAAAACCCCTTCTTATTTCTCCCAAGTGCTCCTTCAAGATTTAAATACCCTCCAGTTCCATGGGAAATTGACCCTTATACAGGATGTAGACAATCTCTTGCTATGCTCACTTACCAAAGAGGTATCCATAAAGGATTCCATTTATTTGCTGAAACAGTTAGCTGAAAAAGAACAGAAATTCTCTACGAAAAAATTACAATTATCTCTAGACACTGTTAATTACCTAGATCATAATCTAAGCACTGATGGAATCCAGGTATCTCCAAAAAGAATTAATCTAATCAAAGAATTCTCTAGGCCCACAACTAAGTGATGGTTTCATGTATTCCTAGGCCTGGCTATTATAGACTATGGGTTCCTAATTTTTCTCCATTGGCTTCCCCACTCTATAAACTTCCTAAACTTTCTGTCCTGGAACCCCTTCCTTGGGAAGATAAACATGAGCAGGCCTTTATGAGACTAAAACAAGAGGTACAAGAAACGCCTGCCTTAGGGCTACCTAACTATACAAAACCTCTCAACTTATTTGTGCATGAGAGAGAGAACCAAGACCTGAGACTGTTCTGGCAAGAATGCAGCAATAATCATAGGCCTATTGTCTATGATAGCATACAACTTGATTCAGTTGCTCATGCCTATCCCAGCTGACTTAAGGCTATAGTTGCAGCGACAAAATTAGTAGGTCTCAGCAGATTTGACCTTAGGAAATGACATTTATTCACAAATTCTACATGTCAGCTGAAGTCTTCTTTTTTTTTTAGATTTTATTTTTCCTTTTTCTCCCCAAAGCCCCCTAGTACATAGTTGTAAATATTTTTTAGTTGTGGCTCCCTCCAGCTGTGGCATGTGGGATGCTACCTCAGCGTGGCCTGATGAGCAGTGCTCTGTCCGGGCCCAGGATCCGAACCTTGAAACCCTGGGTTGCCGCAGCGGAGCGCTCAAACTTAACCATTCTGCCATGGGGCCGGCCCCTGAAGTCTTAATTCTGAATTGACTCCACACTTCTCTGCAAGCAGACTAACCTCCTATGAGATCCTTCTGCTTTTATGATCTAATCTACATTTTAAATGTTGCAACATTCTTTATCCCTCTATGTTACTACCCCTGCCTGACGAGGCTGAACCGCATGACAGCCAGGTAATAATGTCTTATTTTGTGACACTGCATCCAGATTTATGAGAAACTCCTTTGACTAATCCTGATCTAATTTTCTTTGTTGATGGGTCACGTAAAAACGGAAAAGGGCATTTCTAAGCTGTTTGTGCTGTTACCACCCAATATGAACTACTTGAGAGGGGAAACCTCCCACATGCTACATCAGCCCAACAAGCAGAGCTCCATGCCTTTACCAGAGCATGCCAGTTATCAGAAGGTCAAATTGTTAATATTTTACTGACAGCCAGTATGCCTTCGGGGTCATCCATGATTTGGAGATGTTAGGGAAATAAAGGGGTTTTCTTTTTCTTTCTTTTAAGATTTTATTTTTCCTTTTTCTCCCCAAAGCCCCCCAGTACCTAGTTGTATATTTTAGTTGTGGGTCCTTCTAGTTGTGGCATGTGGGATGCTGCCTCAGCATGGCCTGATGAGTGGTGCCATGTCTGTACCCAGGATCCGAACCGGTGGAACCCTGGGCTGCTGGAGCAGAGCGTGTGAACTTAACCACTCGGCCACGAGGCCAGCCCCCAGGTTTTCCATTTCCATTGGGACAACAATAAAAAATGGACAACAAGTAAATGACCTTCTTGCTGCTATTCTTTTACCTTCTGAAATTGCTGTCATTGAAATTGAAGAGCACGGTAAAAAGAATGAATCAGTATCAAGGAAATGCCCTGGCTGATTTTCACACAAAGGCAGGAGCGACAGAATCTATAAAGGTTGTGGCTCATGTGGATGAAGTCCATTCTGCTCCTGCAAAAAACGACTCCTTGTTCTTAGACTTTTGCCTGATGGCAAAAGCCTTTTGGACATCCTGATGTCCTTGCAACATGGCAACATTTTGCTCCTGAATCAGAGAAATCTTGATGAGCAAACAATGGTTATGAATTCAGTGAAGAGCTGGGGCTGTGGGAAACCCAAGATGGCTCCTTGGTTCTTCCTGGCTCCCTGGCAAAGCCCATTTTTTGGTTTTTGCATTCCTTCACCCACCATGGTACAATTAAGATGACTCAAATTATGAATAAACATTGGTGGGGAGACTTCTATAAAATTGTGAAAACAGTTTACCACCAAGTTTGACCTGTCAGGTCCATAATCCTGGGAAAACTATTTTTGTTCCAAGGGGCCTCAAACAACCTCCTCCTGGACCCTTTGAGCTGGACTTCATTCAACTACCACCCAGTATAGGTTATCCATATGTTCTGGGTATTGTATGTATGCTTTCCAGATGGATTGAAGCCTTCCCCTGCCACAAGGATGATGCCCTCACAGTGGCAAAAAAACTGTTAGAAAATGTGTTTCCCATTTGGGCTATATCTTGCACAATCGCCAGTGATCAAGGTACCCATTTTACTGGGCAAATCATATAAGCCTTAACAAAACCTTGCAAACGTCCTGGAATTCTCACTGTCCCTATCACCCTGAAATATCAGGCAAGGTTGAGAAAACTAATGGGATCCTCCAGTCAAAATCTCTAAACTTACTGAGACTACTGGACTCCCTTGGCCTAAGGTATTGCCTCTAGTCTTGCTGACTGTTCACAGTACTCTCGTTGGGAAACATAAACTCACTCCCCATGAGACTGTCACCAGTAGATCACTGTCTATTGGTATAGAACTTTCTGCTAGTATGACCAGCTACTGTAAATCTTTACTGTCTTATGCTAAAGCCTATCATCAATAGGTTAAAGAAGCTTTCTGGAATCCCAATTCAAGGGATCCTGTTGGTCACATTCTGGAGCCTGGTGACTCCTGTATTCTGGAAACATCAACAAAAGAAGATAGCTCTTGAGCCCCACTGGAGGAGACCAGTGTTCCTGATCACTGACACTGCTGTGAAACTAGAAGGCCTTGAACCTTGAGCACAGATCTCACAGCTGAAGAAGACTCCACCTGAGATCTTGTCCTACACAAATGCTGGAGCCCTCCAAATCAAATTGACTAGGAGGAGAAGTAGCTGACATCTATGTAGACTGCTTCCACTCAAGTTGCCAATCAAGACTTCATACTTTAACTACACATGGAACCCTTTTTTCTTCTTTTTCTCTCCTTTACTCTGGCATAAGCCTGGAAAGATAATGCCATCATCTGTATCTTGCAGGCCATTGTCAAGGGCGGTAACCTTTCAGACTGCTGCATTTGTCATCAAAAACTCCAATCTGCCCATGATGCTAAAGACTCCTTGGTTCTCCCTGTGACCAATGTCTTTTATTTCCCAATGTCCCCATAAACTACAATCAACTCCCCTCTTAGGAGTCACTTACAGAGTCCAACTTTTATGGCCAGAACATCCAGTGTCCTGTTTTCACCTTTCTCCAGTTATAACTATATTTGCCCAATTAGACACAAAACCTAAGCAACTTATAGTACATTTGTACCTCCATGGTCTTAGGATTATCTAAATCATATCTGCCCCCAAACATGAAAAGATCTCACCAGCAATACCTATCTTTGCAAGGAATTTAGAACAACTTTTTATTTCAGGCTAGGAGATTTACTTCCTGTATGCACTAAAAACCTAAATGATGCCTGGCTTGAGTGAGCAAAGGCAACAATCCCCGGGAATGAATCCATTAACAGTGCCACCTTAATGGGAGTGGTTTGTGCCCTGATGAGATTTATCTTTGTCTGCAGTGGTTATCACTCTCCTGGAGCCTATCAATGCCCATGTGGCTGGTGTATAATCAGGTAATGCCTCTTAGGTTATCTAACTGTGGCCCTAACTCTTCACAAATTGAGATATCTCATTGGTTGACTCCCCTGAATTTACACTATGGAGTTAGAAAGGACCTACCAGGAGGTGTTCATGATTCAGGATTCGCTTCTTTTGACAGGTCTCTACTCCCTTAGTTAGGAATGAGCACAAATGAGGCTATTATCAGAAACCTCTCACTAACTCTTGAAGATATTACAGAATTCACTACTAAAGCAATAGCTACTCAACAAAAATCCTTAGACTCTCTGGCCAAGGTTGTTCTTGATAATAGGATAATAGGATAGCCGTTGATTACCTTTTAGCTTAACAAGGAGGTGTCTGTGTCATGGCCAACACCACTTGCAGCACCTGGATTAACACCTCTGGGGAAGTGGAAACTCAGCTACATAGGATCACTGAATAAGCCACTTGACTTAAGAAAGTGACTCCTTCAAGGGAGTCTTTTTTTGACTTATTTGATTTTGATTGGTTTGGGTTTTGGGGACCATGGTTCCAAAGTGAACTCCAGACACTGGGAATTACCCTGCTTATAATAATCATAGTAGTCTTTCTGGTGCACTGTATTCTCTCAAAAGCTTTACATGCATGTTTGCAGCTGCTAATCAAAAAGCAAATGATCTCCCTAAGTCTAGAACGTCAGAGAAGGAATGAAGAGAATGAATGACTTAAAGAACGTGAACTTGAAGTTGTGACCTGTGAATACCACAGAGATTTAGCAAAAAGATGCTATGACCTGTGACTACCACAGAAAAGTTAGCAAAAACTGTGAGAACTTCAGAGTGGTAACTGGGAGTGGCTCTAATGCCTTAAATTTTGATGATATCTCTCAGGCAGAGCGTCTGACCAAAAGGGAAGAATTGTTAAAAAAAAAGACAATAGGCCAAAATGGAGTCACTTGTGCTAAGCCCCACATCACTAAAGCGAGACTTAATATCTAACTTAATTAGTTTTAACCTCTCCCAGGAATGGAATCTTAAACCAGTCAATCTGGAATTACCTGATCAGCACTAGTGAAGTAATCTGCCTGATAGACCCCTGCTGTCCCCAAAGGAAGGTGACCTAGCCACAAACAATCCTCTCTTTGCTAGTGTAACTTCCTTGTCTCTCTCCCTTCTGCCTATAAAGGTCTTTCATCTCATACGACTCTTTGGAGCTCCTTTCTATTTGCTAGATGGGATGCTGCCCAATTCATGAATCATTGAATAAAGCCAATAAGATCTTTAACACTTACTCAGTTAAATTTTGTATTTCAACAAGGTGAATAAAGGGATTGTTGGCTGCAGGGAGGTTAGATAACTGAAAACCTATGCTGGAATCAATTGGTTCAGCTTCATAACCACATCAAGTGATGCTGGCACTAGGAGAGCAGAAACACCAAGGCAAATGGTAGTATTTTTCCTGAGTTAGGGTTTGGCAAAGCTAATGTGACAGAAGGGCACAGTGATCTAAGGTGCTAGCCTTAGCAATTAAAATGACTGCCCATGGGGTCCATGTGGTAAGATAAGCAAGCCAAAAGACAAATGAGAGAAGAAAGGAGGGAGGGCAGCAAAACCGAAGAGATGAGGAGAAACTGGAGTGGCAACCACCAGGATGGCGGTTTTCCTCTCTTACATCTTCAGAAAATCTTCTGGTGATTGATAGAAGAGAGCTCAGCTTCATCCTGGGGGTGCCCCAAGCTGGGACTCAAATATTGTGAGCATGAAGACTGAGCTGATGGGCCAACCTGGCAGAAGTCTGTGTGCAAGGGCAACTATACAGCCTCCTGGGAGGGAATTTATCCCAAGAAAATAGGATTCAGGCTGGACGAGCTTGAATTAGAACTTAGTCGTGCAGGGTGTTGGGAGTCTGAGTTCAGCATGGAAGCATCACTGTAATCTGTTCCCAGCTCAGTCCCTTGGATGCAGGTCCACGTGAGAAACAGAAATAGGAAAAACAGAGATTTCTCTAAAACACCGAGGCTATTTAGGTCCTTCTCCAACTGTGTGTAACCCAAAGATGGGCATTTTACCCTCCACATCTCCACAGCCTACCTTCGAGTTTTGACATCACAAGAACCCTAGTGCTCTGGTCACAGTGCTTGGCAGAGAGGAGAACGTACATGCCCTGCACTAGCAGTGGGCCCAGAGAAACCTTGCAGAGGGTGCCTGGAGAGGGGGTGTAGCCAAGAAAGACCGGGGGATTTTGGCTTCTCACTGTCTCTGCAGAGGCAGGAAAGGTCAAAGATTTTAGGCTCTGAAATTGGATAGATTGGCTCTGCAACTTACTAGCTCTGTGAACTGGATCAGGCTATTAAGCTCTGAGGTTGCTTCCTGAGGGATGCTTACCTCTTTGGATCAAGGTAGTGAATGAGAAACTGCATGTACACCTTTAACACGTGGCACAGAGTCAGACCACACATGCAATTCCATCTGCCTGCAGCTGCTTCCTCCTCACTCTTTGCTGACTCTTGCTCATCTTAAGTTTAAATGTCACTTTTTCAGAGGAGTCATCCCTGGGCCCTTCTAGCAGACTCTGCCTTGCCAC
Source organism: Equus quagga (assembly GCF_021613505.1). NCBI lineage: Eukaryota > Metazoa > Chordata > Mammalia > Perissodactyla > Equidae > Equus > Equus quagga. Next base: position 91,663,446 of record NC_060269.1, read on the forward strand.
CTTTTCCTTTTTGTTTGGGTATCCACTCCTCAAAGAACGCAATCCTGAAGAGTTCAGGGGAAAATCCTGAAGAGCCTAAGCCAATTGCGGTAATTCTCCCTCCATTCCTATCATTTAGGCGTGGGCATGTGACGCATGTTGGACAATGACAGATGAGAAGTCTGCAGGAAGCTTCTGAGAGATTGCCCCACTCTTGTAAACAGACACACTCTGCTACCATTGGGCATTGTCAGGATTATAATGGGAGCTGCTCCACCCATCCTGGGACCATGAGTGGGGCAGACCCAGGTACAAAGCTGGTGTCCTGGAGACGGCAATGGGGAAACCGGAAACAGCGCGGGCCTTCCCTGACATCATCAAGTTGCTGAATTTACCAGCTAGGGCCTCTCAACCTTGGAACTTCTTGCCATACTAAACAGTAAATTTCCTTATTGTTGAAGACATTTTAAATCTGGTTAATTATTAATTGCAGCCTCCTACATCTAAATTATGACCCCATAAGTTTTACTCTCATATTTTCCTTCAAGCATTGATCACATTTATAGTTACTTTCATGTTTTTTAATTCGAGATTGTAGATTCTAAACTGTCGAGATCACACGTTGATGTTTCTCACCAGTGAATTCCCAGATTTTAGCACTGGGCATGAAGCATAGGAAGCGCTCAAACATATTTGCTGAAAGAATGAACACAGGGCTTGAAAATAGCCCCTTTTCTCCTCCACCTCCTCCTCCTCTTCGGTCTCTGCAATTCAGCATGGTATTGTACATGGTATTGTATTGTACAGAGTACAGGATCTCTGGGAAGGAACCTAAGTTTCTCCTCAGACTCTGATCGCGGGCAGCAGCTGCACTCTACCAGTGGTTTTCAAGTTTTTACCTCAAGGAACAATAAGAAAATACACATTACGTGACTGACCCAGTACACACTTACCTACATATTTAACTGAAATGAAAGATTTGTAGAGCATATTTACTCTTACGATGAGTGATATACTTGGATATTTTTATTCTATTCTATTCTACTTTATTTAAAAAATGCAAGCTTTGACCCGATACATCATTTTTTGGACTCATTAATTAGCAACTCACAGTTTCCCCCAGAAATGGACTAAATGAAATGTAAGGACTTTGAAAATCTCTGATTTTCTCCTTTGTTCATAACTGTTCATAAACATCCAGCCCGTTGACTTAAAAGTCAGTTATTACTGTGACTTAACAAGACTTATTTTCCCTTTTTCTGTGGAATTCTCCTCCATCCCCATCTCCTCTAGTTGGGCAATTTTGAAGGCCTGCATAAAATGGAAAGATTCTGGCATATGTTCATGAAATAGTACTTTGCACTTTTGCTTATTTTTTTCCGGTTAGCACAAACCCAAACAGAACTACATTTTTCCTCCTCTGAAATTTAACGGCCCCGTTCAACATATTTTATGCGCGCCTCATTTCTACATAAGTTTACGTATGTAATAGTGCAGACCGGTATTACATGAGTCCCACTGCACCATGTGGTTTAAAACCCTGGAGAGCTGGGTTCTGACATTCTCTGGAGGCACAGCGAAGAATAGACCCTCACTGTACTGCCCATTCCTCAACACAGAAACTGCCCTTGTCCTCGGTGGATTTGCCAGAGAAATTCCTCTGGGGGCAGGAGGAAAGGGGAAAAGCCACACGAAGATCTCACAACTCCAGAGCACAGCAAATAATGCGGTGGGGTATATATATATTTAGAAAACCATAATGCAAGCCTCAGGAGAAAACATGTAATCAAAAGGCGTCAGCGAGAGCATTACCAGCTTGGGTGATCAAGAAAGTTCTCTGCCAAAAGACCTATGGATTCCGAAGGTATAATCTCTGTCCCTTGAAACTGGGTTCAAATCACTGCCCCCAGCGTCACGTGAATTAGCAAACGAGATGCAAGTTATGGCTCCAGAGTCCAGGAAAAGCGCGTCGCCGAGCTGCTCGGTGGTCAGATGTCTTCCAGAAGGGCATCGGTGTGACGGGGGAGCGCGCGTCCAGGATACCTGCGCCTGTTTGCGCTCTGGGAGCAAAGGAGAGGTGGGAGACACCTCGCAGTGAAAACACACTGGAGGGGTGGGGAGAAAGGGCGGGGAAGGAAAAGATGAACACCTTCCTGAACTTTCCTCTCCCCTCGTCCCACACACTTGAAATAGAAATAATAACAACATGAAAAAAATGCTTACAGCCCGATGTTATCTCCCTACTTAAGTTGCCTCACTCTGGAGGGTATGGGGTATAAAGCGCAGACTGCGGCTGTCACCGCTGGCTGGTGTCGGGAGCGAAGGTGCGGCGCTGTGGGTGCGCGCGGTAACCCCACCTTTAGGGAAACAGGCATCCCGCTCTTCCACGCCATAGCCCCGGCTGACCCCCGCCCCCTCTGTCTCCTCTTCTCCTCCCTCCTCCCCTCCCTCCCTCCCTCCCTCCCGGCGCGGCCGCTCTGCACCGGCCCCGCGGAGGAGCCAGGCGACAGCACCCAGGCCGCCGCAGCTCCGGCCCGCAGCGCGCTCGTCTGCGCCCCCAGCAGCCCCCGCGGAGCCCGCGCGCCGGCGCCCGCAGCCCCGGGCCCGCGCGGCGCGCCCTGCGCCTAGCCCGGGCTCGCTGAGCCGACCTGCGCTCGGCTCGGGCGCCGCCGGCGGCGGGGAGGGCGGCGTGGCGAGGCCGCGGAGACGCAGGGGCGGCGGTGCCGAGGGGACGAGCTGCGCACCTGGAAAGTTACCCGGCTGCCTGGTGAGGATAGCGGGCAGGGGTTTGGGCACCGGGGTGCGCAGGGGGGACGGGGTCGGAGTGCGCGCGTGTGCCTGCTGTGCGTGGGTTGCGCGCTGTGCGCCTCTGTTCCACACCCAGCCTGTCTCGTCTCTGGACTGTTGTGTTTGCTTGCGGACGTGTGCACGCGTTGCATTAACTTGGTGTGGCAGCCTTTCGTGAGCTCCTGGAGGCCGGGGAAGGCTACTTGATTTTAAGAAGGGGCAGGAGGGGGGATTCAGCCCCAGGGAGGAGTGCTCAGGGTTCGCATGCCTGTAGCCCGGGGCCCCCGAGGAGACTGTTGCTCCGGGCTGGGGGCTTCGCGGTGCTGTCAGGGCGTGCGCTCCTGGCTCCGCTTTGCCGAGCTCTGGGTAGCTGCTAGGAAACGAATACTTTGAGTCCTTGTAAACTTGTGTGGGTGTCCTGTGTCACTCTCAGCATCGTGAGGCGCCTTCAAGTTTCTTGCTGTGTATTTCGTGGTGATGCAGAAACGAGCAAATAAACAAATCAGTCACTTTGGGGATGAGAGAAAAAGCAATGGGTGCAAGTTTGAGAAGAACTAGAGTGCAGATATACAGCAGTTGAGACCATAGCTGAGAATGGAAAGAAACGACGCTGACAGAATGGACAGGTAGACAGGATGACCCTCTGACAAACGCCTTGGTTTCCTGATCTTCATCTTGTTCCCGAAGTTCCCAGGGGCTTTTTTTATACAGGAGGATAGCAACATACACCCCCCCCCCCCCCCCCCCCCCCCCCCCCCTTAGAAATTATTATCTCTTTTCTTTGCAAGTTTCTATTTAACTCCTGGAGAAGGCGATCGACCCACATAACATACAGTAGCTGTTGCCAGTACTCCTGTTTAGTTTTACACAGGAGCGTGGGAGCTAATATGGTGGAGAATTCTCTTTGGAGAATTAGAGGCCATCCTTTCTATTGGAACATTTCGTAACTAAGAATAAAGGACATAAAAAGATGGTGCACAGAGAGCTTTCTTTTTTACATGAAATACTTCATTCCAGTCCTCTGAAATCCCTGCAAGTGAAGCTAATTCACCTCACAGTTAAGGCATATGTTTCCTGGATGTTGCCCAAGTCTTTAGATCCCACATTGTCTCTCTTCTTCTAGGCTGTTTTCCTATCAATTATCCCCTCTTCTCCTATGTTTTCATTTTCTCTATGTTCGCTGGTTCATTATTCTGGGCTTACAAATACTCCTCTCACGTTTTCACTATTGTAAAAATCCATTGCATGGACCATAATACCATATTGAAGTCCCTACTCTCAGTGTCAGCTTTGTAATCGGATTTCTATCCCAGTCTTCTGTGAAAGGCTAAATTCAGTGCTTTTCCGTCTGATCTCCTTTGCTTTGATATGTCTGTGGGATGTGAACCGCAGCCTGCTCACCTCTTGAAAATCTTATCTTCCTGGCTTCTATGATGCATCTCTTCTTTGTACAACTATTCCTTCTCCATCTTTGTTGTTTGCTTCTCCTCCTCTTCTCCTATGAATAATATCCACAGGAATTATCTAAATGTACATACTTAACAATAGAGACATTCCTTGCTTTTCTCCCTTAGTGATCTCATCTACTAATGGGACTTCAATTCTTACTACTATCATAGCGGTCTCTTGACTTGACCTTTCTTCTTTACTACCATCTGCTAGACATTTCCACCCTGATGACCCACGGGCACCTCAAACTCACCAAATATAAATCCAGATTCATTACCTTCTCCATAAAGCATACTTATTCTTCTAACTGTGGTCAGTGTCACAGTGCCCTAGCCCATAGATGGTGCTCTATTTTTAGGTGAATGAATGAATGAATGAGTTAATAGTACTGCCTTCCTTCAAGCCTTCTAAGATCAAAACATTGGAATCATTTTGACTTCCCTCTTGTGTACACCTATTTAATTACCACATTTAGAAATTTTGTCCCTGCAGTATTCCTCCCGTCATGCTTGATTTTTACTATTATTCCCTCCATGTCTTCTCTCACTTTTACCAAAGCAATAGCTTCTTCTTACCATATCTCTAGTTTTTCTCTCAAACTTCGTATAGACCGAGACACTCTTACTCTCCTCACTGCCAGTGTGCTGGGCACTTTCTTCTTCTGCTTCAGCTTCAGCCACTACTTATGTATCGATGATTGCTAAATATTTTCAGCTCCTGCTTTGGATTTTCTATTCCTTTGTTTCTTACTGCCTACAGAACTTCTCTACCTTAAGGTTTCCACAGGTCCCTCAAACCGAGCTTGTCCAAAATTAAACTCACGGTCTTATCCCTCAGATCTGCTCCTTATTTTGCTTAATGACATCACCTCTTACTCAGTTGCTACAATGGAAACTTCCAAATCTTTATTGTTTATCTTATCAGTGCTCAGATTTCATCAGCTGTAATCTCCGGACCTACATCTATAAAATTATATTTATGTGTGTTTGCCTGTTTATCTGCAAAGGTAGCAACCAAAAAGAGCTGAATGGAATGCCACCACATTTGGCAGTGAAAATACAGGATATGTGGCGTTTATAAAATTCACTGTAAACGTTTTGCTGGGGGAGGGACACTTCAAAGTGATAAGAAGCCTCGGGAGTAGCTGAAACTTTGGTTCCATAAGAAGCTCCTATAACTGCATTAACAAGAGAAAATTACCCTCCAAACTAAGATGTCGTGGACAGGGAAAGCAATCAGTAGATTCAAAACTGAGCCCCAGATCAACAGTCAGGTCAGATGGACAGATGCTTTTAATTGTGGCATTGATATGGGGTTGAGCTGATTCTCACAAGGACCACTCTGTGTGGTTTGCTTCGGGGAGGTGAAGCAGAGATTTATATGTTCAATGATGGTTATTTTCTAAAAGAATTTTGATGAGACGAAGTTAAGAGTAACAGCAACTGCATCAGTTTCATATATACTTAGAGGACTGTCTATAAAAGCCTGTATAATTCACTCCTTTAACTTCAGGCAAACCTGCACGTATTATGAAAAAGAATGTGTTCTACTTTTCATGATTTGTTGAAGTGAAGGAAATTTCAGAGTTGCCTGTAGCCATAGCTTTTACCAAATCTCCTATGAGAATGTTTTTCTCTTCTGGCTGCCACGGATGTGGTCCATTTTTTCTTGAGTTCAAGACAATAGGATGGGATTGGGATTCTGTCTGGCCTTAATTCTGTCCTCCTCACTTCCTACTTAGATTGGTGCAATAGTCTATTACTTTATCTTTCTTCTAAGCTCCTTTTACTCCATTCCATACTTATTACGAAGAAAATTATTTTTCTAAAGGACAAATCTGACCACATAACGTGAAAACAACTTGACCTACACTAAAATCCAGATACCATAACATGGCATATGAAATTTTTTAGTACCTTATTCAGTATCTTGGTTTTCACATCATTTCTCCTCATTCTCCTTCATTTATCATGCATTTCAGCCTGTTCCCTGAGTATGCTATCAGCTTTCTTGTATTCATTTGTTAGTACATGTTCTTTCTTTTTTTGATTAATAGACTTTATTTTTTAGATTTACAGAAAAATTAGGTGAAAAGTACAGAGAGTTTCCATATAGGCCCCCCTTGCTCTCTCCTTAACATCTTGTATCAGTGTGGTACATTTGTTATAATTGATGAACCAATATTGACAGTGTTATTAACTAAAGTCCAGAGTGTACATTAGGGTTCATTCCTTGTGTTGTACATTCTGTGAGTTTGGATAAATGTATAGTGACATGTGTCCACCATTACCATATTATACAGATAGTTTCGCTGCCCCAAAATTCCCCTCTGCTTCATCTATTCATTTCTCCCTCCTTCTCCCCAAGCCCCTGGCAACCACTGATCTTTTTACTGTCTCCAAGTTTTGTCTTTTCCAGAATGTCATATAGTTGGAATCCTGCAATATGTAGGATTTTCAGATTGGCTTCCTTCACTTAGCAATATGCATTTAAAGTTCCTCCATGCCTTTTCATGGCTTAATAGTTATTACTTTTTATCACAGAATAATATTCCATTGTCTGGATATACCACTGTTTGTTTATCCATCATTCATTGAAGGACATCTGGGTTGCCTCCAGGTTTTGGCAATTATGAATAAAGCTGCTGTAGACATCTGAATGCAGGTTTTGGTGTGGACATACATTTTCATATCAGTTAGATAAATGCCAAGGAGCTTGCTTCTGGATCATGTTTGTTTAGCTTTGTAAGAAGCTGCCAAACTGTCTTCCAAAGTGGCTGTACCATTTTGCATTCCCATCAGCAAAGAATGAGAGTTCATGTTGTTCCATATCTTCTCCAGCATTTGGTGTTGTCAGTGCTTTGGATTTTGGCCATGCTAATATGTGTGTTGTGGTGTCTCGTTGTTTTGAGATTCCATAACGACATATGATGTTGAGCATCTTTTCATATCCTTATTTGCCATTTGTGTATCTTCTGTGGTGAGGTATCTGGTTAGATCTTTTGCCCATTTTTCAGCTGAGTTTTCTTGTTTGTTTTCTTATTGTTGAGTGTTAAGTGTTCTTTGTATATTTTGGATACTAATCCTTTATTAGATAGGTCTTTTACAAATACTTTCAGTCTGTGGCTTGTTGTTTCATTCTGTTAACAGTGTCTTTTGGGGAGCAGAAGTTTTTAATTTTAATAAAGTCAAGCTGATCACTTTTTCCTCTCATGGATCATGCTTTTGGTGTTTTATTCAGAAAAGTTACCACTAAAGCCAAGATCACTTAGATTTTCTCCTAGTAGATTGTCTACTAGCAGTTATATAGTTTTGTGTTTTATCTTTAGGTCTTTGATCCATTTTGAGGTAAGTTTTATAAAAGATGTAAGGTCTGTGTCTAGATTTATTTGTTTTGCATATGGATATCCAGTTGTTGCAATACAATTTGTTAAAAAGACAATCCTTTCCCCAGTGGATTGCCTTTGCTCCTTTGTCAAAGGTCGGTTGACTGTATTTGTGTGGTTCTATTTCCAGGCTCTCTATTCTGTGCCATTGATCTATTTTCTATTCTTTCACTAATACCCCACTGTCTTGATTATGGCAGCTTTATAGTAAGCCTTGAAGTCTGGTAGTATCACCACTCTGACTTTGTTGTCCTGTAATAATATTGTGTTGGTTTAGTTCATATTTTTTGATCAGTAAGTTTTTCTACTGAGTTATTTTGTTGGATAAATAATGTTAACAGTGATAAAAATGGTAATATTTAATATTTACTAAACACACACTATGTGTCAGTCACTGTGCTAAATTCTTATCGTGGTTTATCTCGTTTAACTCTAACAACTCTAAATTATACACAACATTATTTTATCTGTCTGTTGATCTATCTATATGTCTCTCTCTCTCTTCTGTTATTCACTCTCAAGCCAAATATCATGCCCAAGTGACAGTGCTTGGATTGGGACTCTGGCCCTATAACCTTAGCCAGCACTGTACCATCTCCCATATTTGCGGATATACATGTGGCTATACGTGTATATATGCGTATACGTATATATATATATATATATATATGTATAAATGTGTGTGTGTGTCTGTATTTATATCACACTCCAGATGGACAGAGAGAGAAATAGATGTTATCTAGATCAGAGCCAAGATTTTGGTTTCAAACTACTTTGAGGCTGGAGGAAAAACACAACTAAGCTTAATTCCTCCCACATTGGCTGCCAGGTGTTAATCCGCCTGCAAGAGCCTTCACAGTCAGTTTTGCTTTTCCTGTGTCTTTTCTAGTTACCTCTTATGTGTGATATTTCCTAAATAGTATTTAAATTAATGTAATAATAATTTATAGTTTTATATGCTTTTCCTCTCTTCTTGTTAAATGCCACTGCTCATTCTATTCCTCTCTCCTGTCTCTGGCTGCAGTTGAACTATGTTTTTTTGTTGTCTTCAAAGATTATTACGTGGGCCTTTTTGGTTTAAGGATTACACTACAATATGTGAAAATACATGGTGGCTACATGAAGAAATTACAGAGCTTGAGGAGTCCTTGCAGTCCTGGAACCAGGGCTAGGTCATTCACAATGTTTTCTAGTCTCCATCTTTTGATGAGGCTTCTCTTACCGGGGAAGTTTCCCAGGCTATTTGTTCCGGAGTGACTTCTTTTCTTAATAGAACATGTGATCCAGACAGACTAAGATTCCCCTCCCCCACCCCAGGGGAATAATTTGCATCTTTAAAGACCTCCTGCCTGGAAGATGTCCAGACTAGACTTCTGTCCCACCTAGCAATGATCCCCTCTGGACATTTCCTCACACCAAGACACTAAGTGCCCTGTCTCTAGTCACGTACTAGAGGATTCTAAGTAATTTATAGAAGGTTACACAGCTGGGAAAGGGCAGATTGTCTTCCTCCTCTGGCTGGCCTGACTCCATTGCTCATGTTAAATCCTGATCTTTATCTCCAGGTTCATTTCTTATTACATCATGTGCTGCCCTCTGATTATAAGAAAGGTTCTAGTAACCTATGGTTGCTAGATTGATGGAGCAATATCCTGTGGTTCACTTCTCCTTGTGGCTAGTAATACATATTTGAGAAATAGCTTATCTGTCTTAGTGACTGATACAGGAAACAGAGTGAATCTAATTGGGTTTTATGAAGCCAGACACTTGAAGCCTTGGCTTGAGGTACATCGGTATTTAAATGGGGGAACTAACCAGGAAATCAGACTTGGTATTGAGCCATTTAGTAACTTACTTACTACATCTTAAATTAGTGACTTGAAGGATGAGTTAGTTACTCTCATTGCACCCATCTTTGGAATTCTAAACAGCCTGAAAGATTTATACAGCTTCCAAAATGACCTCGTTAAAATCAGGGAATAGTTGTGTTTTGGGAAAATTTAATATCTTCTACTTAATTGTGCTTCAAGTTTGTAAAATTGTTGGATTGGTACAGAGTGTTTTGAATGCCATACATAGAGCAAGAATGATGCTAAGCCTTTTCGTATTTAGAATGCTAGAACTGTTTTCTGTGTCAAATTTGACTGCAAATTCATGGAACTATGACACTGATAGAGTATGTGACAGTTAGGTCTTAGTAAACAATTGTTTTTTGAATAAAGAATGGGTTGTTAGTTTAATATTAGATTTAACAGTTTTTGTGCTTACTTTTGTTCTTTATAAGGCAGTTCCTTTTCCTCTGACCACTCCTTCCCTCCGTCCTGCCTTGGCAGAGGAGTACTTGTCCACGAACCAGAAAAGTATGTCTAGAAGATGGCTCACTGCTACGTGTTAGAAACTTACGCACATGTTAATTTAAGGTACCTTTGGAAGTACCTTTCTCATGCCTGTCATTCTGAATCTCATTCAAGTTTATTCTCAGGTCCCATTTAAACGTCTTCTGAATTGCTTATTCAGAATCCAAGGGTATCTAGGGCTGCTTCTTTGAATTCTAATCTCCTTTTTATGTATTCCTAATATGTAAGAACAGTAAATGCTAACAAGTCAACAGAAACTTAAAGGTTAAATCTGCTTCATCTCTGTAACATACTAAGGCAGTTCTCTTGAGGTTAATGTTTATTAATGACTACTTTGAACGTGAACTCTATGAGGAATATCTGGGTGCTGCAAGATTACTTTTATAAGTACATTTATTTTCTGTTTGTACCATCCATCTTAGGTGACCTGCAGTGGCTATTTGATTGCATTTGTTTGAAATTTACAGGCTGTTTTCCATCTACGCTTTTATTGTCATAGAGTTCATGATTATTCCAGTAGAGCTAGTGAAATCAGTCTAAGCATTTCGTTTCTCTCTGAGTTTGAAATTTGGAGGGAGAGAAGGGCACAAATGTATGGGATGTGTAACTTCAAAGTTGCATCTATCTCTTCAGACATTAGATAATCATAAGTAATTCAAACTCAGTTTACAAGCACTATAATGCTTCTTGGGTTGCGGCTGTCAAAAATTGCACCTGTAAGAGCTGGTCCAGTGGTGTAGTGGTTAAGTTTGTGCTCTCCACTTCAGCGGCCCAGGGTCCTTGGGTTCGGATCCCGGGTGCGACTTACACTGCTCATCAACTCACACTGTGGTGGCGACCCAGATACAAAACACAGGAAGCTTGGCACAGGTGTTAGCTCAGGGACAATCTTCCTCAAGCAAAAACAGGAAGACTGGCAACAGATGTTAGCTCAGGGTCAGTCTTCCTCACACACACACAAAACATAGCACGTGTAAAAGTACGAAATTTAAATAGGTAGTCTAAAAAGACTTCAACTTTATGACAATTAATCAAAGCAGTATTTTCCAAATTCACCCTCCTGAATTCTCCTTTTTGATTTTGCTCATGTGTGTGTATTATCTGCAGATGATTTATTTTCTATTTTCATTGAATTGACTCAGTAAACCTAAATACCTAATTTGGCCTCACAACCCTGGGGTGCCAATTATTTATGTTTCTAATGAATGTTAAAATAAATACATAACTAATAAACTAAACAACGTTTCTGAGTCAACTAAAATCATGCCTCATGGTTTCTGATCTGCATTTCACATCCCAGGACTATTTGGTGGCCCATACTGAGGGTATTCTTAATAGGAAAAGAAGAGAGCCTTGTACTGTAGGTGATGGTTTTTTGGGACAAACTTGCTCTAGGATATAAAGTAAAGGATGTAGAAGAACCCCCATACCTCTGTTTTACCTTCTGGTAACCGCAGTCCAGAAGTTTCTAACAGTGAGCATTATCAGAAATGCAGAACTTAATAGGTACGTACAGCAGGAGTAAAGTGTGAATAAAGCAGCAGCGACTCTGGCTCCTCCTCTGAGGAATGCAGATGTGTGATTTTCTAAATCAGGGGAAGATCTTTGAGTGTAGCTGCCCAGGGAGCTCTGAGAGTTGTGACATTTTCAAGCCTCTGCTGCTGGAGCTGCTCATTTCCGTTTTATCTTGGCCATGCTGACATCCAAATCACAGTTTTGTTGGGATGCTTTTGACAGCTGTCCGGAGACAATGACCAAAGAGAACAGCAGGTAAGAATGGAACCAAGTGCCAATGCCGCCTCTTGGAGGGATTAAGGAAATCAGTCAATAGCTTTCCTTCTGGAAGCATGGGGAATTTTATTGCTTATCGAACAGTGATGACTGCTGTGTTTCTATTTATGAAACAGATCAGAATGAGAGGAGTGGTGGCGGCTGTTGGGAAGTGAAACTCCACTAGGTAATTTCGAATTCTGTGCCTTCTCTCAGGTCTTTGAGCAAAATGGGAAATGGTTCAGTGAAACCCAAACATTCCAAGCATCCAGATGGCCACTCTGGGAACCTCACCACCGATGCCCTGCAGAGCAAGGTGACGGAACTGGAGAGAGAACTGAGGAGGAAGGATGCCGAGATCCAGGAGCGGGAGTACCATTTGAAGGAGCTGCGGGAGCAGCTGTCGAAGCAGACTGTAGCCATTGCAGAGCTCACGGAGGAGCTCCAGAACAAGTGCATCCAGCTGAACAAGCTTCAGGATGTGTTGCACATGCAGGGAGGAAGCCCGCTTCAGGCCTCTCCAGATAAAGTGCCTCTTGAGGTCCACCGGAAGACCTCAGGATTGGTCTCTCTCCATAGCAGAAGGGGAGCAAAGGCTGGGGTATCTGCTGAGCCAACAACCCGAACCTATGACCTCAATAAACCCCCTGAATTTTCCTTTGAGAAAGCAAGAGTCAGAAAGGACTCCAGGTAAGAAGTTTCCACACCCTTTTAACTTGGATGGCCTCCATGTTATGAAACACTAGAGTGATATTTATTAATCCTCCTCAGTGGTAAAGAGCATATTGACTCTTTCAGATTTGGAGATAGAAGGACTTCTAAAATGGTTTTGTTTTGCAAAAGAGTGTCCCTTTAAGCAGAACTTCTCTTTAAAGTTGGAATTGTGCTTAACCTAGACTTTGATTTGTGATATGTGTAACTGAGGAGCTGAGATTACAAAAGTAATTTCCATTGTCTTGAAAACCCTAAGGGGAGTGAAGAGGTAGCTTTTGGAAGTCTGTGCTTCTCTCTTTCTATAGGAGTGGACTTAAAAGTGTACACAAATCACAATGAATTATGAGTATGTATAATAAAAACCACTTATTAGCACTTAGTCTGCAAGTGTCATGAAAAAGGAGTGAGCTGGAGCCTCAAAGGGATGAGTTCATTCATTCACTCATTCCACAGTTTAAGCTGAGCATTACGTCTTCCACCCACTGTGTTAGATGCTAAGCATGTATCAGTGAATAAATAGACACAGAGGCTTTCTCGTGGGGAGGTAGACAGTGTACACGGACATAAGTAAGCATTCTGTAATTATTAATTGGGATACATGACATGATGAAACCAAGAGTACAGTGGGTAGTATCTGGGATTAGGGAGAGAGAATGGGAAGGAGGCAACAGGATTGAGATTGTCGCGGAGATGTGGCTAATGAGGTGACCGTTGACTGAGACCCAGAGGAGGAAAAGGAGCATAGACTAGGTGGAAACAATTAAAAGCTAGAATTAATTATAAAAATAAGGATTTTTAAAAGAACGTGTAAATATTTATCACGGCATTCTTGCATGTGTGTGTGTGTACTTTCTGGCTAAAGTCTGAACTTCCTAACCAGGAAAGATTGACTAGAAACATTATAAGTTACAGTCTCCTTTCTACATTGTTTTTAAATGAGTGAATATTTATTAGTTGAAATTAGATTTTTTGCCTTGGTAATGTCTTGGCTGGGCCTGGATCTCTCTTGCAAATTGCAATATTTGTGAAATTAAAACAAATTTTAATTTATTCACAGACACAAGTATATAAATCAAGATTAAAACATCTGACTTAAACAAATAAATGATTAATTTTGACAACAGAATCATAAAGGGAGGTTTAATTCATCAATTTGTTGACAGTACTTGGCACATAGTGAATGATTGATAAATATTTGTTAAGGAAACAAGTCATGCTGGATTGTTAATCATACTACTCTGTGGCTGAAAGAAATCTGATTAATATTAGAGTTCAGAAGAGTTTTTTTAAACCAAGAGTTTTTTATTAGTTGGTTTAGAAAGGTCTTATCTATTCCCTTTGCAAAAGTAATAATTATTTATTTTTAATGGTGTGAATTCAGAAATTATAAATGTTAGAAACTTATGCTTGCTTTTCAAAAACTGAACATCATCCATGGTTCTCTTTTGATATATCAGAGATATATGCACATATGGTGACATTATATGTCATGCATCATGTTACTATATAGACATAAGCATAATATAGTATTTACCCACAAAAAATCTTTCAAATATCAGTGTGCTTGTATATCTAGGAGAAGTGTAAGAGAATTCAATAGCAATTCATCTTCTTTGACCCTCTTCCTACATATTCCATCAGATTTCTCCTCTTGAACAAAGATAATGTTCAATTGTTTTGTTCCAAAGACTTGAGGCATCTTGAGGCAATACACTATTCTCCTGGTGTTAGGTAACTGAACAATCCAATATAAGCATATTCCTATGAATTTCTTTATTAGCTCTACTATGAAGAAGAAAATCAGTAGTTCTGCACAGGCAATTGCTGGGCCAAACCATACTCCTTTTCGTCTGTCTATCGTAAGTGGGACATGAGAGGAAAGACATTATAGCTCTTGAGAAAGGACTAGTAATGATTCCCCTCATCATAAAGGCAAGCCAGATGGATTCAAGTCTGTGTTGAGGTCATGATGAAGAAATGGGCTAACTGATTCCTAATGATTAAGTCCTAAAGAGAGCAAACTAGATGATTCAGGTCCTAATATTCCCCATATGCTTTCATAGAGCCTTGTGGTTCTAAATTCGAAAATTAAATAGAATATGGGAACCACTCTTTTTTTGTTGACTGGTTTGTGCCTTAATTTCCCTTGCAAAATATATCTTTCCTGAAGTCTGGAATAACTGGCTAAACAGAAACAGCTAGCATCATCAATTCAGAGATTTTTAGTTTTCCAGTTTTTCGACAGTGCTAAATATTACAGTTCATTTTCTATTTTCAGATAGTTCCAGTTTTGGAGGAAAGCCATAAGTAAACCTTGGATATTTTTGTCTACCTTTTACACTATCTATCAAAAATTTTGTAAGAAACAATTTTCTAGAAATTAGAGCTTTAAAAAATATGGGAGCATCATTCACTAATACAAGGATGACATACAGTAGCCTGGTTTGGCTACTTTTCCAAGCAGTTCCCGCTAGATAAGAGACAATTTAAGACATCAGTCAAAATGTCTCCTCTCTATATTCTTAGGTTCTCATGACATTTTGTTGAACTTTTATAAAGTTTATTAATTGAATTTATGACTAAATTTGTTCCTACTAATCTATGCCAATTACATTTTGGATGAAGTCCCCCCTCCATACTGGATCGGAAAGCCATTGAATGGCTTTTCAGTCTTTTTGTCAGAAAGGATGTCTCTGATGAGTACATAACAGTGAGCAGGAAATGGAGAGGAGACTCCCAGCCCTCCTGCAATCAGCAGCATCAGGAGACAGCAAGTACTGACAGAAACCAGAGCATAACGTTTGGAGAAATGATAGATTTGGAATGTGAGGATTCACTTTCAGTAACTCATGAGAGACTCTAAAACCCATGCCACAGCGGTCTGTGAGTTTGCTGAGGCCCCTGGGCTCAAATGTATTTCAAGTGGCAAGTGAACCTTGTCAACCTCCAGGCAGCCAGCTCATGCTAGCTTCATTGTCCTGTACCCATCAAGTGTACTTGTAGAGTCTGAAGGGGTAAGTTAAACTGTATAATTATACCTTCCTTTTTTTATGGAGAACTTATATCCTCTAATGGCATTGGAGAACTCTTGAAATTTGTCTCTTGCAAAATTCAAGGGTCTACCTTTTTTTTTTTTTTGGCCTGAGGAAGATTGACCCTGAGCTAATATCTGTGCCAGTCTTCCTCTGTTTTTTATATGTAGGATGATGCCACAGCATAGCTTGATGAGCAGTGTGTAGGTCTGTGCCCGGGATCCGAACCCGTGAACCCCAGACCACTGAAGCGTTGTATGCGAACGTAACCACTACGTCATCTGGCCAGCCCCAAGGGTCTACTTTTTAAGATCAGGTTCTGGAATAATTGAGTGTTGTCCAATAGAGCTGTCTGCAATGATGGAAAAGTTCTATAGTCTGTGTTGTCCAATATGATAGCCAATAGCAAAATGTACCTGTTGAGCACTTGAAATGTGGCCAGTGCCACTGAGGAGCTGAATTTTTAATTGTAATTAATTTTAAAATTGAATAGCCACGTGTGTCTAATGGCTATTGTATTGGATATTGCAGTTGTAATTTATGTATTCTTATGTGTTTTTGGCTGTGATTGCTATCTCTTGAGATGGGAATTATAATCTAGTGAAGTTTGGGAAAACTTTATAGACAAGGTAAGACCTGTGTTCAGTTTTAGGACAAAGTCACAGAAATGAGAATGTCCCTGTCAGATTGAGATGGCCACAATGTAGATTTGCTCTTAAACTGCATGGAACATGCAGTATGTCGTAGGCTTTTGTAGTGACTTAGCTTTGTGCCTGCTGACCGTTTTAGATATTCAGAAGCATACGACTATGCGGGCACATAGCCCATTTCTATTACAGGTACTCAGCCTTACTCAGGGATTGTAAATTTTCTTGAGTCCAAATATTACAGTATATCACACACTCTGATCTCTGGGTTAAATTTAACATAGTGAGCATCAGAAGACTTTAGAGCCAGTAGAACCTTAGAGATTATTTCACACTACTCCCATTACTGGAGAAGCGAAGAAACAGGTGCAGGGGAGTTGCAGAATATGCGATGGCAAGTGGCAGAGCTAAGTTTAGAATCCAAGACTCTTGACTTTGAAACCAGTTCTCTCCCTCTACAATCCTAGTGCTCTTAGAACTCCTCACAAAGATGAAAGGCCTCAAGTCAGACCAGTTTGGGCAGCAGTCTGCTGTATTATGACATGCTCTATTGATTGATAGGAGGAATGTTGGTGCTTCCTGGCTTCTTCCAAGCAGAGCTGAGCAGAGCCTACCCATTGCATCAATGTTCACCAAGTGCTGGATCCCCAGAGCTCAGGCGTGTGTGAAAAGGACACAGAGAATGGGTTTGATCCATCTGATGGCACAGACGGTGATTTATATGGAGGGACACGAATGGGATCCCAAATGAGTATAGTGCTTCTCAACGCTGAGAACTGAGAATCAGTGGCAAAGGAGGGTGAGAAAGAGCTCGGATAGCATTTCTGTTCATGTTTGACCTGCCTTGAGCACCAAGACAACTGTGCATCCAGAGGTCAGACCTTTTACTGAAATTAAATTTTCTGTTTATGTAGACATTGTTTAGCAAACTTCAGCACTGGCAGAGCAAAATTATGAGCTCAGGCTGCATGTCTGGTGGAGCACAGGCAAATTAATCGGAGACATCTGGCAAGTTGCTGGTATGAGTGCCTTTTGCTAAGAACGCTTAAACTATCATTTGAAACTATTGTTGTTCTGTGAAAAGGAAAGATAAAACAAAGACTTGCCGTCTGACTTCAGATGTTGACTCTAGTTTTAGGAAGGACAATTAGTTTCATTTGTCACTCCCACCCCAGGAGCAGAATAGGTAAAAGTGGAAAATGTGAGTGAGTCATCCCTTTAAAAAAGACGTGGAAAAGGAGTGAGGAAGAGTATGTTTGTGATTATTTGTGCCTCCTTTCTAAAGCCATGCTGAGCATTTGAATGTGCGTTATAGAAATGTGGCTTCTTTATTGAACAAGAGTGTTTCTATGGAATAATAATAATGATAGTAATAATAATAACATTTATATATACTAATTGTGTGCCAGGCACCACTCTGAATGCTTCCAACTATTGGATTATTTAATCCTCACAAAAAACCTGTAAGATAGATATTATTATTATCACTCCCATTTTATATTTGGGAAACTGAGGGATGCAGAATTAAATAACTTGCTTAAGATTACACAGCTTTTCATATTGGAACCAGGATTCAAAGCCAGGAAATCCGCTATCTAAAGTCTGTTCTATCAACTCCTATATACCACTTTTCCAACATAAATCTTACAGGAGGGCTCTTCACATTTTAGTTGGGAAGCCATGTAAAAAATTAAATATATAATTAGAAGTAAATACTCTTCTAATGCTTTTTTGTGTGTGAGTACAACCACTCCCTGCTGTTGTTACTTCTCCCTAAAAATTGTGCTTCTAGAAGGTGCTGCCCTGTTCCAGTTTGCAGTAGAGGAAAATTTTGCCGGAAGCAGGAGAGAAAGAAACCTTCTTTTTTTTCTTCTATGAAGTAGTCACTTAGATGTTGCTGTATAAGAGGTTATATATCTAGATTTTACATAGATTGTTAAAGATTTTTAAGAGTGTATGTACAGACTTTTAATTATCAGTTGGCCAGTTAAAAAAAACATGCATGTGCTTATGAATACTATTGCCTTATCGTGGGTCTTCAGAAAAGCAAAAAATGAAGCTCCTTAAATAAGGGAGGGAAGAAGAGAAAAGTCCAGTTGTGTGGTGATCTGATAGCCAGAAGCTATGGGTGAAGGCAGCTGGGTGATGGGTCTGGTGGAAGTTGTCAGGGTGTTTGAGAACAGAAGGATGTGCATTTAGCCATCCAGATCAGAACTCACTACTCAGGGGTGGGGTGAGGAAACCAAGTTGTCACTTAACTGCTAGATGTCTGTTGTTTTCTGTCCTTTATCTCATGGAGGCTGGACACTTACTAGTCTGGTGAGGTGGGTGTTGCTTTCCTCTTGTCCCAAAGGTGAGGTGAAAGCTCAGAGTCATTCAACAACTTGCTCAAGCTCCTGTGTTGGTAGTTTGTTGAACCAGGTTTCACATCTGCAGCTGCCTGATGTCAAAAATGTGTTCTTTACCACAGTGTGCACAGCCCTTCCAGATGGTGCAGCCTACAATGTGAATGGCTCCCCTTGGAGTTGGGTGTGGGGTGGGGTGGGTGGTGCTGTTAAACTTCAAGGAAAAGGAGAGAGAAGGAGCAGGGAGAAGTTGAAGAACCTGCCTAGAATTCAGTGGCAGCTGCCTTCATGGCTCTGGGTGCAGTTAAATAGGTTTGGGCAGACTTTCTGAGTCCTGGCCCCAGGCCCCTCTCACTTCCTGCCCCTGCACTTTCATCTCTCTCTCTAGGAGGCAAGGGCCACTGGCTCTCCTCACTCTGCACACTCCTCTCGGCCCTCTCTCAGCCTCTCAAATTGTCTTCTGCTTGGTTTATGGCTGCCCTTTGCTCCTTCTCAATTTATCCTCAAATCTTCCAGTCTCTCAATTGCTAGTTGTTAGGAAAAATGTTTAATTAAGCCTCCGAAAATGCTCAGGACTCGAGGACTTATTGTTGTGAATAGTCAAAAGTGTTAGCGCCCATTGTAGGTATGCAGCTGACTCCCAGCCTCCCCTCGCCTCTGGTCTATGTTCCTAGGAGTCGGAACTTGCACTATGATATTTTTATCCTTCATGAAAGCATAGCAATTTTTGACCCAGTAGTCTTGGCTAGGAAGATTCCCTTTACTCCTTCAGATTAGCAATTCAATTCAACAAATATTTGTTGAATATTGAATCAGTGAAGCTCATGCTTTAATTTTATTTTCTTCCTCTTCTGCTTCTCTTTTCTGTATTTCTTTCTGTCTTCTTGCCTCCATTTCTTTCACTTGTACTTTTATTTTGTTCTCTCCTAATTTTCCCCTGTTCTCAATATCAGACTAATCAATGACCACCAACACCAATTTTGAGTACTTGCTGTAGACCAGGCGCAGTGCGCTATGACCACAGTGTGCTATAGTTGTCTCAGTTATTTTCACAACAAACCTGCCGGGTAAGTAGTATTATCTGAGGCTTAGCAAGCATAAGTAACTAGCCCATGGTCATCTTTAGTAGCGCCTAAAGCTTGTCTAACCTCCCCTAGAGGTCAGGACAGCTACCCCTTAATTGGAGCAACTCTGAAACCTGTACTCATTTTATTTTGCTTGCTATCTTACTGATTTATAGGATATTTGTAGCAGTTTGCGGATCTGCTTGGCTCCAAATAAGTTACTTCAGGTGACTGTAGCAGTGCTGGCTTTGAACCGTTGTCCTGGGGGCTCGGGCAGGAGCCTACAGCTCTCCTCACTCACTTCTTACCTCTGCTTTTCCTCACAAACATTCCGTGCCATTCTGGATACTGTCTGTTTCCTTGCCAGGAAAGAGTATGGTAGAAATAGTATAGTTGAGAAGACGGAGGCCTTTTTCTTCTTACTTGTTGAATCAGAGGGAAGTGTTGTCACTGACCTTTGCCTCCTAAGATGCAGGGCAATCACTTTCCAGGGGAGCCTTCCTTTTCTTTCTGAAAACCTAAACAGCTCGGTTCCTGCTGCCTGACCTTTGCTAGGGTTTAAACTGCAATAAAATTCTCAAGAAGGGGAAAAGATCTGAAGCCAAGGATAAAGCTTTTCAGTTTTTAGACTCTGGAAGTACCTTCTATGTGAAAGATACATTTCTTCTATTTATCATTTGACTGAAACTGTTTCCTTTCTTTAAAGTCTCATTTTAAAATAATTTGTCTCCTCCTCTCCATGCTGACTCCCCTTAGAAGTATTTGTTAGTTGTAGATTTTTCAGTGCAGTCTTGTTTGATAGTTTTTTTGAGATCTATAATGGCCAGAGGATGTCCTATACGTAATTCATACTAAAGTGTGAGTGATCAGGAACTCCCAGTTTCCTTTTAATCCTTCTAGGAGTATTTGTTTGTCAAGCCAAATTAATTTTAATTGGTAAATTTCAAGCATCAGTTTTGATTGTCCTTTTGGGGTTTATGGATCAAGCTCTGGGAAATATGAAGGAAAGAAAGATCTGTAGCTTCCAGTCCCTTCTCTCCAGATGAGATGAGAAAAAGGGAGGTAAAAAAAGTGGGCAGAAGAAGATACTACTCAAAATCTCTTGGAAACAGAAACTCAGGGAAACCCGCTGTATTAGTTTTCTTTTGCTGCATAACAAGTTACCACCAACTTAGCAGCTTAAACACCACGTATTTGTTATCTCAGCATTTCCGTGGGTCGGGACTCCAGGCACAGCTCTTTAGGTCATCTGCTCCAGGTTCCACAATGCTGCAGTTAAGTTGTCAACTGGCTGTGTTCTTTTCTAGAGCTTTCTAGTAGAAGAGGTCTGCCTCTAAGCTGATGTGATTGTTGGCAGAATTCATTTCCTTGTGGTTGTAGGACTAAGGTCCCCATTTTCTTGCTGGCTGTCAGCCGGGGACTGCTGTCAGCTCCTAGAGGCTGCCCAGAGTTCCTGCCAAATGTCCCCTCCCCTGGGCCCTCTTGCAAAATGGCAGCAGACTTCTTCAAGGCCAGCTAGAGAATGTCTTTAGAGTTGGCTGAGATGAAGCCTTAAGTAGCATACGTGGGGTGACCCTCCCATCACTGTTGCCATATTCTGTTGGCAAGGAGCAAGTCACAGTTTCCATCCTTACTCAAGGGAAGGGGAATGTACAAGGGCGTGACAGCAGAGGGGTAGAGGTCATGGGGCCATCTTGGAATTCTGCGTGCCACACCAGGCCCCTTTGCTTCTCTGGGGTGAGATTCTTTGGCTAAGAATTTTGGCTATGCTGGATATGTAAAGTCATACATAAAATGTCCAGAATCATGTACACACATATTCATAGCAACAGTATTCACAATAGCCGAAAGGTGGAAACAACCCAAATGTCCATTAATGAATGAATGGATGGGAAAAAAATGCATTATATACATACAATGAGATATTCACACAAAGATAAGTCTCTTCCTTTTTCATGCTATGATGTGAATGAACCTTGAAGACATTATGCTAAATGAAACATCAGACTCAAAAACACAAATATTGTGTTATTCCACTTATATAAGGTACCTAGAACAGTCAGATTTACAAAAACATAAAGCAGAATTGAGGTTGCCAGGGACGGTGAAGAGGAGGGAATGGGGAGTTGTTGTTTAATGAGTATAGAGTTTGAGTTTGGGGCGATTAAAAAAGTTCTGGAGATGGATCATGGTGATAGTTACGAAATAATGGGAATATATTTAATACCACTGAACTGTGCACTTAAAAATGGTCTAAATGGTACGGTTTATGTTATATATGTTTTACACAATAAAAAAAAGTCCAGAGTCCTGGGGCTGACTTGACAGCATACCCATAAGTGCTAGACTGTTTCGGGATCCATACAGGATGCTGGGAGGAAGGAAAGAAGAGTACTGATTTTCTCTTTTCTGTATTTATTTCTTATCTTGCAAAGGAGAGTAAGACATGGCAAAGTCTTGTGACAAACAAACATTAATTAATTATTGTTAATTAATCAATGACTGCTAATTACTTGATAGTAATTGATTGATGGGCCTTCAATGGAAGCTTGCTCCCAGTGCTGTGGGAAAATAGAGGGAGAGGACACTTTCAAACTCCCTTGCATTTTCTTGTTTACAGCTGTAGTTCTTAACCCTAAGTGCACATTGTAGTCACCTGGGGAGTATTAAAAAATACTGATGTCAAAACCCCAGAGGGTTTGATTAGATTGAGTTGAGGTAAGGGCCTGGGCTACAGGGTTTATAAAAGCTCCCTTGACAATTCTAATGTGCAGCGACGATGGGGAACCATTTTGTTCTAGGAACAGCCTTCCCTGCAGCTCACTCCAGAAATATTCAGTTTGATGATCTAAGAGCAATACTCTTCACAGACGCTTAAGGGGACTATTGACCATTTCTACCTAATTACCATGCAGCACACTCATGATTATGCGTATCATTGAGTGTGTCAGATGAACTTCCTTGTAAGTTTTGGTTGTTTTCAGTATTTCATTATTAAACTCTGTTCTTCGATGCTCATGGGAATAGGATCATCTGCACACACGTAAGAAAGGGAGAGAAAAATGTTTGTTGTGAGCATGAAGTAACAGTAAACATGATTAAATTACAACCGTACTAATTACATGGGCAAAGGGTGAGAGAGTTGACAGCAGAAAGTCATACTTATTTTCTGATTACCTATGGAATGCCCTCATCTTTCTCATCCTGGTTTCTCAAATTATAAACGTGTGCATTTATTAGGGTTTTTTTTTCTTGTTGGTTTATCACTTAAAAAAATTTTTGGAGAAGGAAATAAAGAGATGCTTATCCTATTTATTGTCTGTGCCTTGTTTCCTAGGTAACTGACATTTCTCACCTCCACTCCTCTCTCTGTACCCATGATTTTTAACCTAGGAGAAAGAATTTGAAGGCCCTTCAGCGTTAATTTTGTTCCTACTGTGTGCCAGGTACAGTTCTAGATTTTAGATAATAAGCGGATGAAGAAAGCATAGTCACAATCTTGAAGATTGCAATCTCTTTGGGGAAATGAAAATTTATTGCAGTCTTGTGATTAATATTCTAAGAGATAGGTGTACAAAGGAAGGAGGGAGCAGCACACTTTGCTTGGTGGGATCAGGGAAACCTCCATAGCGCAGGTGACTTGACCTGAGTTTTGAAGGAGGAATAGATAGCAGGGAGACAAAGTAGCCTGGCACATTTGGGGACCCGCAAGTACTTCCATGGGCCTGTGGTACGCTGAGCAGGGGGAGGCTGGACAGGCAGTGGGGCTGGGTGGTCAGAAATCTTATCAACATCATAAAGAAGTCTCGCTAAATAAATAAAGGCAGGTCTCAAGTACAGAGTTTTTAGAACTGTTTTAACTCGAACGTTTTTAAGTTGCTGGAAACTTGCTGACCTGTATTAGTAATAGCTATCCCTTATGTAATATATTTTACATGCCAGGCCCTGTTCTTAGTGCCTTATACTGTTAACTAATTGAATTCTCATAGAAATCCTATGACCTCTGGACTGTGTTTATTGTCATTTTACAGCTGAGAAAACGCAAGGTTAAGTGACTTGTGCAGTGTTCCACCATTTGTAAGTGGCAGAATTAGGAATCATACCCTGACACTCCAGCCCCACTTTTTGTGCCCTTGACAGATGTGTTTTATAATAGGCTTTCTATTGGTATAAATGATTAGGCTATGACACGCTACACAAGTAAAGTTGCCTTGGCTCTATGCTCACAAGAAATCCTTGATAGATAAGAAGGAGGGGGAGGTTGCTGGTCCCTACTTTATACTGAGCCTTACCCAAAGGAGGTTGCAAGATACGTGCTACACATGACAAAAACAGTGAGAACACTGGCCTTTAATACACAGGACCCAGGCTGGCTCTGTGGCCGAGTGGTTAAGTTTGCGCGCTCCGCTGCAGGCGGCCCAGTGTTTCATTGGTTCGAATACTGGGCGCGGACATGGCACTGCTCATCAAACCACGCTGAGGCAGCGTCCCACATGCCACAACTAGAAGGACCCATACCGAAGAATATACAACTGTGTACCGGGGGGCTTTGGGGAGAAAAAGGAAAAAAATGAAAAAATCTAAAAAAAAAAAAATACACAGGACCAGAGAAGGAAGTCTGAGGGCCCAGCATAACAAAAACCATCAGTGGACGTTGAAAGTTAGACCTCCAAAGCAACTTAGAGCGCAGAAGTTTATTGCTGCAAAGAATATTAATTTTGTAAGTTGGGGGTAGAAAGGGATTAGAGGAGGATTACCAGTGCTGCCCCTGATGGGCGTAAATTTGAGATTCAGCCCTACTGGAGGAACTTTGACCTTAGCATAGGGTCTTGGCAGTGCCTCTATTTCTCCAAGATTTCCAGAACTTTTCCCATCCCACTCTTCTCCCCAAAAAACATGTTATAACTACTACCATTGCCAACTACAACTATTGCTGCCATTTATTAAATATTTACTGGCACCTTGTCCTAGTTAATATGCATAATATTCCTATGAAGTAGGTATGATTACTATGCTCTATTCACAGAGAAATCTGAGATTCAGAAAGGTTAAGTGACTTGACCAAAGTTACACAGCTGGGAAGTGGCAGAGCTGGGATTTGAAACTAGGATTTTCTGACTCCAAAGCCATACACAGGTTTTATTTTTTTAAGTGAATTTTTTATCAAAGTACACAAATTATGAAGTGAAGACACCCATGTAACCACTAAATAGATCAGGAAATAAATCATTACCAGCATCTCAAAAGGCTCTCCTGCTCACTTCCAATCCCTACCCATTATCTACCTCAAAGGTAGCCGCTGTCTGCACTAGTGTTATCATAGATCACTTTCTGCCTATTTTTGAACTTTATTTTAATGGAATCAGAGTATGTACTCTACAGAGTCTGGCTTCCTTTATTTATACAGTGAGGTTCATTCATGTCATTGTACATAGCAGTGGTTCATTAATTATCATTGCTATATAGTGTTTGTTGTGTGACCATACTACAATTTATCAATTCTATTTATGGGCTTTTGGTTGATTCTGGTGTTTAGGGATTTTGAATAATCCTGCCGTGAACATTTGTGCACATCTTTGGTATATATATGTATGTACATATATATATATATATATATATATATATGATTTCTGATGGATATATACCTAGGAGTAGAATTGTTGGGTAGTACATTTTATTGAAGTTCACATTTAATATAGATTGCCAAATAGTTTTCCAAAATGTTTGAACAATGTACGAGACTTGAGTTACTCTACGTCCTCACCAGCGTTTGGCATTGTTGGTCTTTCATTTCAGCCATTCTGGTGGGTATGCTGTGGTAGCTCATTGTGTCTCTGGTTTGCTTTTCCTTGATAGTTAACAAGTTCCTTGATGGTGAGCACTTTATACTGTACAAATCTTCCATGGATGTCTGCTTTCCCCCACAGGACTGTAGTACAGCTGTTGTCATAAATCAAGTATCTGTGTGTGTTTGGGTGGGTTTCTGGACTTTCTATTCAGTTCCAAAGGTCTTTTTGTCCATCCTTGTGCCAATAGTATATTCTCTTAGTTACTTTGAATAATATTAATTCTTGCTGTCCATTACTTTGAGTCTCCCAATTTTGTTACTATTTTTCTTCAACTTTATGATGGCTATTCTTGGGCCTTCTTATAACTGTAAGAATTTTAGATCAGCTTGTCAATTTTCATCAAGTTTTCTTTAGAATGTTGATTGGGATTTCATTGAACCTGATCAATGTGAATAGAATTGACATCATTAAAAAATTTCATCTTCTCATCCATGACTGTGGTACATGCCTTCATTTATTTTCCTTCATTTCTCTTAATATTTTACACTTTGCTGTATAGAGATCTTAAGCATTTTTGTTAGATATAATCCAATACAGTTTATGTTTTTGATCTTTTTAAAATAGTCATTTTTAAAGTTTGATTTTTAATTGTTTGATGCTGGGATATAGAAATACAATTGAATTTGTTTATAGATTTTGTAGCCAATGATTGTTGAAATCACTTATTAATTTTGATAGTTTTACCTGTACATTCTTTTGAATTTTTCACTTACACAACCATGTCTTTTAGAAAGAATAGCATTTTTATTTCTTCTTTTCCTATGTTTACATCTTTGATATTTTTTCTTTTTTTGTTTCTTTTGTCTCACCTTATTAAATTTGCTCACACTTCTGACTCAGGGTGGAATTGAAGTATCACATTTCTGATATCTGGAGGAAAGCTTTCAGTATTTCACATGTGACGCAATACTTTCTGTTTTTGTTTTGTTTTATGGATATCTTTTATCAGATTAAGGAAATTCCCCTCTGTTCCAATTTTCTAAGAGCTTTTTTAGACTTTAAAAATCGTATACAACTGTTTAATTTTACAAATACTTTTTCTTCATCCAATAAGAGTTTGTAGTATTTTTTTCTCCTTTGTTCTTTTCATGTGGTAAATTACATTAATTAATTTTCAGTCTGATCTAGAATAGTTATCTTATGTACTTGTTTCTTTGTTTGTTTTGTTTTAACTTTTACACCTATTTTCATTAGGGATACTAGCCTTTAATTTTCCTTTCTTGTAATATGGGCTTTTGTAATCAGGCTATTCTGGCACTATAAAAAAGTTGGGAAAAAATTTCTCTTTTCTATTTTCTGGAAAATATTGTGTAAGATTAATAATATTTTTTCCTTACGTGTCTAGAAAACTTAATGGTAATGTCACATGGGTCTAGAATTTTCTCTGTGGGAGAGTTTTTATTTAATTTCTTTATTGCTAATTAGATTTCCTATTCTTATGTCAGATTTGGTATGCTGTATTTTTCTAGGGATTTTTCATTTAATGTAAATTTTCAAAATAGTTGTTCCTACTATCCACTCATTTTTTTCATATCTGTAATGTCTCCTTTCTCGTATCAAATAATGGTAATTTCTCCATCTCTTTCTCTCTTTTTCTCCATGTCTTGCCATGAATTTATCAGTTCTATTAGTCTTTTCAAATAAACTATTTTGAGCTGTATTATGTTGATTCTCTTCATTGCACTTTTTTCTTTCTGTGTTATTATTTTCTGCTTCCACTTTGTTATTTCTTTCCCTTTCCCTTTTTTGAACTCAATTGCTTTTCTTTTTCTAGGTCTTTGAGATGAACACGTAAGTCCTTCGTTTTTAGTCTTTCTTCTTTTGTGATGTATCTAATACTGTCACTTTCTCTCTTAGCATTAACTACATACCACAAGTTTTGATATGTCATATTTTTTCATATATATCAAAATATTATGACTTCCCTTATGATTTAATCTTTGATCAATGGGCTGTTTAGAAACGTATTGCTCAATTCTCAAACATTTGAGGATTTTCTGATTATTTTTGTTATTTATTTCTAGTTAATTCTACTGTATTCAAAGAACATGCTGTGTATGATTCAGTTCTTTGAAATTTATTGAGACTTGCTTTGTGGTCCATCATATGATCAATTTTCATGAAAGTTCTATGTGCTCTTGAAAAGAATGTGTAATTTGAATTAGTTGAATATAGTCTTTTAAAATACCAGTTAGATCTTCCATTTTCTAACTAATTTTTGTCTGCTTATTCTATTAGCTACTTAGAGAAATGTGTTAAAATCTCCCAAAATGATTATGGATTTGTCTATTTCTTCTTTTAATTTTGTCTTTTTTTTTTTTTTTGTCAATTTGATGCTATCTAATTAGGAGCATATACATTTAGAATATTTATGTCTTCCTGATGATATCAATATGAAATATTCCTCTTTATTTCTAGAAATGTGTTTTTCATTAAAGTCTACTTTCCTGTATACAGGAAAATATTTTTAATAATTGGTGTCTACATAGTATATCTTTTTCCATCTTTTCACTTTGAACATTTCTATATTTTTATCTTTAAGGCATACCTCTTATAAGCAACACATATTTAGTATTTCTTTTTTATTTAATTTTTTTATCAGTCTGTCTGACAATTTGGTCTTTTAATTAGGGTTTTTAGTACATTTATGTTTAATGTAAATACAAAATATTTGAGCTTAACTCTAACATCTTACTATTTGTTTCTTATTTGCTCCACTTCATTGGTTTCTTTTTCTTTACTTTTTTGCCATTTTCTTGGATTGATCAGGTATGTATTATTATTCCATTTTCTCTTCTGTGAAGAGAAAAGCTTTCTAGTTAAACATTCTTTGACTAATCTTGTAGGGGTTACCCTACATTATAACATGCATCCTTAATTTGTTAAATTTCTACTATAGGTCAATATTTTTATGCATTTCTAGACCTTAAATTACGTTGACTCCATTTACTGACAACCCCTTTGTCCCTCCCACCCCTATAATTTTGGCTGTTGTTTTCCTACATTTTATTTGTCATATATTTTAAACTCTACAAGGTATTACTCTTTTATCAAGGTAAGCTTCTTCTAGTCACACATGTATTTACTTTTTCCATTGTTCTTTCTTCCTTCTAACATTTACTGTTTTCCATCTGGGATAATTTTTCTTCTGCGTCTGTTGTCAATGGAATAACATTTTTGAAAATATATTCATTTTGCTTTCATTTTTGAAGACATTTTCAGTGGATAAAGATATTAAAATAGGCACTTTCAAGCACTTTGAAGGTATTCCATTGTCTTCTGGCTTCCATTATTTCTGTTGAAGAGTAAGTCAGTCCTATTGTTGGTCTTGAAGATAATGTGTCTCTTTTCTTCAGCTACTTTGTAGAGTTTTCTCTTTGTAGTTGGTTTTCAGTACTTTGACTATGATGAGACTAGATATGGTTTTCTTTGCATATATTTTGTTTGGGATTTGTTGTACATCTTGTCTGTGACTTGATGTATTTTCATTGATTTAAGAAAATTCTTGAACATGATACCTTCATATATTGTTTCAGGCCAGTTCTTTCCCTTTCTTCAGTGGCCCAGATTACACATATGTTCAACTTCTCTGTCATGCCTTATATGTTTCCTATGTTTCATTTTGTTTTCGTTGTTATTGCTCTATTTTCCATCTTAGGTTCTCTTCAGTCTTCCATCCAGATATACTCTACATGCCTATATTCAGTTTCTACCCCTTTTCAACTGTGTTTTATGAGATTTTTAAACTCATCTATTAGTTCCAAGCTTTAAATATTATGTGTTCCAATCCTAGAATCTATATTTGACTTTTAAAAAAGATTTGTATTCTCTGCTGAAATTCTCCATTTTGTCCTTGATTTTCTTAAACATTAATTACAATTATATTAAGGTATGTATCTGATTCCTACAACATTTTTATCTACTATGGATCTATTTCTATTGTCTTTTTTTCTTCTTGGTCTTCAGTCATTCGATCTTTTCTACTGGTATGCCTAGTCATTTTTGATCTCATACCAGATGTTTCTTATGAAAAACTGTAGAGAAAATTTGAGTTCTAGATTTTGTGAACATCCTACAGAAAAGATTTACCTTTGCTTCTACCAGGCGGTTAGGCTAGGGGAAAATTATTTTGACCAAAATAGGAAATAGGAATCAGTCATTTCAAAGTTGGTTTTCAGTCTTTTTGAGAGCTAGCTTGTTTTTGGTTAGTCCTTAATTCTAGGTTGCAGCCCTTTAGATATCCCATCTGAAATCCTCAGTGTTTAACAGGACCCCTTCATCATGGTGTGTCTTGAACACAAACTTTTGTCTTTCTAACCCTTTGGGACTGCCAAAACTCTACTCAGTGCTGCCTATAAGTCAGTAAATGCCTTGAAAAGAAAAGCAGAGGTGAATGTCAAGCTCATGTTCTGTTATTGATCATGGCTCATCAAGCTTTTGTTATGTTCATAGATCTCCAAAGCTTTCAAACAGATTTGTAAATTTATATTTTAATCACCTGTTATAGTTGTTTCTTGTGAGCAGGGAGAGTTGTGCTTATAATAGCAGGCGTATCACAGTTGTAGGAGGAGTTGCAAAGTTCACACACTTAATCAGTGCTTTATTCTGCTGCTTAAACAGAAAATTCAAGACAAGACCCACTCCTCCAAGAATTTATAATCTAGTTTGGAGGAAAGCTCAGAGAGAGCTCTTTTCTAATGGAATATTACAGTATGTTTATTCACTAAACTAGTTTAAAAGGATCTGGGAACTCTTTGAGGCCATGGGCCATGCTTAGTTAATTTTTGTGTCCTAAGTAAATGCTTGATAAATTTGTTGAATTGAATGGACATGAATACAAGTACTTTAGGAGTTTAGAGTAGAATAAAAAGATTGTCTGAGCTATGGTATCCGGGCAGGATTGATGAGGTCATGAGAGGTTTCTTGGTAGAGTGTAAGGTTTGGATAGGTTGAGGGGAGAAGAAACTAAGTTAGGGGAGAAAACACATGCCAAGCCTGAAGGTAAAGCTGGCAGGCATAGGAGACAATGAAGATACCAGTCTATCTATAACAAAGGATTTATTTTAAGGAGTAAGTGCAAGATGGATATACTGAAGCCATGTGGTGGGAAATGGGCAATATCAGATTGTGGGATGTTGATTTTCTTCTATGGTGAAAAGAGTTTTCACAATACTTCCATGGAGTATTAATAAAAGTTAAACCAAAAAAAGAAATAAATAAAGAAGCCATTGAGGTTTTGGAAAAGGTTTAAAAAGATTTGTTTACCGCAAGATTTCTTTGAACCTTTAAGGTATGCTTTGTGAATTTCCAAAATTGTTTAAACTCAGCACACTTTTGCTTATAAAGGAGCAGTGCTTCTTGGAATGTATTTTAGGATATTGGGATATGTAGGCCTTGAGGAAACATTTCCTGGAAAGTTACACTAGCATGAAAGGCCCATGAAAGCTGGGGCTTTTGGTTGTTGTTCACAGTTCTACCACTTGCACTGACAAGAACATCTAGCGAAAGTATTTTCTCAGTATACGCTATATCAATTGAATGAATTGTTGGTTTTAGTGGATGAAGGAAGAATGAGATTAGAGTGAAGTTAGTTTTTTAGCAAGATTAACCTGATAATACAGTATAGAATGGACTGTGGGAGAAAGAGGCTAGAAACTAAAATACCAAAAAAAGAAGCTGTTAAAGTTGTCCAGACCTAAGGTTTTTTCTTGGACTGTAGTGACGTCCTTGAAAATGGAAACTAAAATGGATAACAGTGATATTTTGTAAAGAGAATTGACAAGATTTGGTGATAGATTAGGTGAAGGAGGAAAGAAGTTCTCAAGGTTTAGATGGCTCTGAGGATGATGGAGTGACTGGAGGGAAGAAGAGATTTCTGTACAAGAATTCATTCTGTTTCTTCCATGAAGCCTAATGATCTGATGGATGGGGTCATAAAGGAAGTATCTAATTCCGTGAAATTTTACCTTGGGTTTGAAAACTTTCTATGTAGAAAAAGATAACAAATTTTGAAACAGTAAAGCTAGTGATGGGAGAGAATTTGAATAACAAATACAGAAAAAAAAACCTCTTTAAAAAAATCACACTGAGTTTGAGTGAGCGCAAATATATTGTGCAAAGATTCTGACTTAGCCCACAAGGCAACTTTTCTTCAGCTCATTAATTCTATGATAGCTCCATATAAGGTATGGTAATTAAAACATTTGAAATTTATAGTAATGTTGATTGGGTAATTATTTTGAGATACTTCTTTTCCAAAAGAAAATAGAATGTTCTAGGATTATCAACAAGTGGACCTTGAATTTGGGAATGAATAGTCTGTGAGATTGGAAATGTAGGTTCTGTCTAGTCTAGATATACCAAGAGTTCAAAATCTAGGCAAACCCAGACCACCACCAGTATCTTCTGTGATTGATCAAACCAAGTCCCAAGGGAGCCGACTTTTCCAGCTCAGAAGAGGCAAGTGATGGCATGGAAGTAGCTCAGACTTCAAATTCACAGACTTAGATATAAATCCTAGAGGGAATAAGTTGCTTCTTACCTTTTAGTCTACTTATTGATAAAGTAGGGGTAGTAATTATCTCACTGGAGAGTGGTGAGGATTAAATAAAATATAAAGTTATTGCCATCGGCACTATGCGTGTGTGCATGTCAGTGGATGAATACTGTGTTGTAATCTGTTAAATACACCGTCCACCTGCCAACCAGATTTGCTTTCCATCTAAAAGTCATATATCCATTGGTAGTGTGTCAGGGATTTTGATAAATGGTACATTTGTGATGATGACAATTAGGAGTGATGATAAAAATTGATTTAATAATGATTACCAGAAAAATACTCAAAAATATTTTTAAAGGATTTCCATGTAAAGTATGATAGTTATGAGGGTCAGGTATTGGTGGGGCTAGAAAAAAAATTTATCCCTGCTGGAAAAGTTGTAAGTATATAGTAGTAATGGCAAGATTCAGGTTTTCATTAACTGTAACTAATGTCTCTTTTCCATTATAACAGTGAGAAGAAGCTCATTACGGATGCCCTTAATAAAAATCAGTTTCTGAAGAGACTGGATCCTCAGCAGATCAAAGACATGGTGGAATGCATGTATGGGAGAAACTACCAGCAAGGGAGTTACATTATTAAGCAAGGAGAACCAGGAAACCATATCTTTGTGCTGGCAGGTGGGTTTTTCTAATTATCATAAAACTAGTGTTTTTTAGTTATTATATAACAGATTTTTCTAGTTATCATATAACAAATATTTGCCTCATAATTTTTTGCAAACATTTATAAAAATACAAAACTACTTGCTCTATTTGTAGAAAATATAATAGATTGAGCTCATGAAATAGTTACGTTGTTGATCCAATCATGATGATAATAATACTTAGTATTAACTGAATGCTTTCTATATGTCAGACATCCTATTGACTACTTAATAGAGAGATCTCATTTCAGCTCACTGACTCTGTTAGGCAAGTGCCATTATCTCCATGTTATTAATGTGAACTATGTCACAGAGAGGTTAGGTCACTTACCCAAGGCCACACAACTCATTTGTGGTGGAGGCAGAATGCAACCTTAGACAATCTGACTCAAGAGTCCATACTTTTAATCACAGTGCCACTCACCCTACAACTACAAAAACGTCTTTCAAAGTATAGAAAATACTGCTGCTTATATTGACATTTTTAGGTTGTTATACCAGGAAAAAGAAAACAATTATTTCCATGGTTCTGTAAAGTATTTTGGTTATATACCAATGATTTCAAAAGATAATTTAGGTACATTTAACCAACAGATGAATCAAATGGAATGCCTTAAGGTTAAAACTGGTGTTTTTAGGGCCATTTCAATGGTTTCCACCATATATGATCACTTGAACATGCTTACATGCTGGGTGGATTATAATGGTTGGATAGGCAAAGGATTTATTTCTCAAATGCATATCAAATGCATAAATCTTATAGTGCTACCTAAAGAAATTTTTTTAGATATAGGAGCAAGAAATTATCTGAACATGGCTTATGGTTATTGAACACTCTGTCAAATTCTGATTTTGTCCCAACTTTTGGAGTTTTAGGGAAAAAAGTTAAACTGGCTTACTCATATGGAGTGGTAACCTGAGATGTGCT
Source organism: Equus quagga (assembly GCF_021613505.1). Lineage (NCBI taxonomy): Eukaryota > Metazoa > Chordata > Mammalia > Perissodactyla > Equidae > Equus > Equus quagga. The sequence continues at coordinate 91,696,957 of NC_060269.1, forward strand.
GTGGCCTTCTATTTTGCATTATAATTCCTGGCAATCTTTTATGATTCTTGTTTCCTTGGGGCCTTAGGTGTGGGGCAGAAGTTACCTATCCAAACAAATAAATGTTTATTATTCTATTTATAGAGTATAAAAGATTGTTTTCATATACTTTGATTCTTTAAACATGCCAGTTTCATAAGTATTCATGTATTATATGCTATAAACATCTTTGTAGACACCCTTAAAATTGTAGTGATTCTCAAGTAATTTTTCTACCCAAGAAGTAGATTATAGTCAATTTAGCTAGCCTTCAAGTTTTTAGGGACAGGTGATCGAGAACAATCCTCTCCTCTTTTAACTTTTCTCTTGGCCATTTCACTTCTACTTTAGCAACGCTAGAACGTTCTGGCAAGAGAAGAAAGGTCATTAAGTCAAGAAATATTTATGGAACCTGCTAGGAAAGGATGAACTCACGTCAGCCCATCTTGTTCCTTGTCAGTAACTCTGATGAAAGGCTTGGGGAGAGGAGTTTGAACAGAAGTCAGCATCAGTACAGCCACTGAAATCAGGATATATCACATTTGAAAAGGAAAATCGGATAGTTTCTTATTTGAGTTAATCATGATGTTACCTAAAGACTGAATTGTGTAACTTAACTAATTGAGCTAATTAATTTGTTAATTAAAAATCTTGCCTTTATAAAATATAGCATGAATAACAAATAATAAAAGCATATTTAGCTTAAACTTTTGTTATTCCATATAATTATTCAGTATTGCTCAAGTTGCATGAGCCATAACCAATTAGGAAAAAAACTTGAAATGCATTGAGATCCATGATATCAACTCAACAGTCCAACTAAGTGCTTTCAATGGAATAGAATTTAGTTGTAATGAGAAATTATTAAACTGCATATCTAATCTTTAGGATTTGGAGCCAAAACAGGGTTTATTTCTTACTAGAATAGGAGTTCTAATAGCATGAGTATCTTTTCTGCTTTGTCCACCCTGTCTCTCTGGCACCTGGACTAGTTCCTGGCACAACGTAGGTATTCAGATCAGATTTGTTGAATGAATGGATGGACAGAGATGACTAGAGCTACATAGTGGTAATTGGGAGAAGGAAAGATTAATTCTTCAAGGGAAAGAGAAATAACCCCACCAATTTTCTTCCTCTAAGAATATAGATCTTTTTTGCCTAAGGTTTTGGTTAGGTGAGCTTTATTTGCATGTTTGAAGGGAAAGGAGAGGAGAATTGCCAGGGCGAAAGAATTGTGAGGAGGTTGCCTGAAGTTCTGTTTCTCTCTTCCCCCAGCCTTTGCCTAGATAGAGATTAATATCAAGCATTCTTCTTTTTATTTTTATAAGACTTTATTTCTTAGAGCAGTTTTAGGTTTACAACAAAATTGAGAGAGAGGGACTGATATTTCCCATATACCCCTTGCCCCTAGAGATCCATAGCCTTTCCCATTATCAACATAACTTACTAGAATGGTACATTTTTTTTTTCTATCAAAGACGAGCCTACATTGACACATCAGAATCATTCAAAGTCCATGCTTGATGTTTATATGCTATAGGTTTGGGCAAATGTGTAATGACATATATCCATCATTATAATATCATACAGAGTATTTTCACTGCCCTAAAAATCCTCTGTGCTCTGCCTGTTCATCCACCCCCCCAACCCCTGCAAAGACTTATCTTTTAACTTTCTCTATACTTTTACCTTTTGCAGAATGTCATATGGTTGGAATCATACAGTATGTAGTCTTTTCAGATTGGCTTCTTTCACTTAGTAATATGCATTTAAGGTTCCTCTGTGTCTTTCATGGCTTGATAGCTCATTTCTTTTTGGTGCTGAATAATATTCTATTGTCTGGATGTCCCACAGTTTATCCTTCCACCTACTGAAGGACTTCTTGGTTGCTTCCAAGTTTTGGCAATTAGGAATAAAGGTGTTATAAACATCCATGTGCAGATTTTTGTGTGGACCTAAGTTTTCTGCTCCTTTTGGTAAACACTAAAGAGCACAATTGCTGGATTGTATGGTAAGAATATGTTTAATTTTGCAAGAAACCACCAAACTGTCTTCCAAAGTGGCTGTACTGTTTTGCATTCCTACCAGCAATGTATGAAAGATGCTGTTGCTCCACATCCTCACCAGCATTTGGTGTTGTCAGTGTTCCAGATTTTGGCCATTCTAATGGGTGTGTAGTGGTATCTCATTGTTTTAATTTGCATTTCTCTGATGAAATATGGTGTGGAGCATCTTTTCATATGCTTGTCTGCCATCTGTAAATCTTCTTTGGTGAGTTTTGGTAAGATCTTTGGCCCATTTTTTAAGTGGATTGTTTTCTTTTTGTTGAGTTTTAAGAAAACAGTATATTTTTTATATTTTGTAAAACAGTCCTTTCTCAGATGTGTCTTTTGCAAAAATATTTTCTCCCAGCCTGTAGCTTGTCTTCTAATTGTCTTGATATTGTTGTTCTCAAGCACTCTTCTTAGTGACTTCCATTCATTAATTCATCTCAGTGAATGGGGCTTAGACAACAGTTGAGGCATGGTGAAGTAACTCACCCAAGGTCACACAGCCAGTGACCAGTCAGAGGCAGGCAGTGTGACTCCAGGGCCAGTTCACCTCTCAGTTATGACAAGTTAGTCCTTCTGCCGGTATGAATGTCTGTGCCCTGTTTTCAAGACATACAGTGATTGTTGTGTTCCTTGCACAAGAGAAATAGTTTCATGTACAGCATTTTTCATGGGGTGGAATGAATTTTAGATAAAACATTTGCCATCCACTGCTTTAGGGAAAGAGCTTTGTAACAATGATAATAATATTAACAGCATCATTAAGACTTCCTGACTTTTATTATGTGTCTCTGTTCCCTATCTATATTAACTTATTTAATTGTCACAACAACTGCATGAAGTAAATATTGTTATCATCCCCATTATCAATGAGGAACGCAGGCAGAGTGGGTAACTCCTTTAAGGTGAATTGGTTAACAGTAAGTAAGTGGCGGTACTGGTTTCAGTCTGTACTCATAACCACTTGATTATAATGAGAACCATAAGATATCTTACCTGTGTTCTTGTTTATACTTTCTGATTGTTTTATTTTTTAATTGATGGAATTCAGGTGGATTTTGACTATTTGTGTTTTTCTTAAATTCTACTTGATAGAGGGCCAACTAGAGGTGTTCCAAGGGGAGAAATTGCTATCGTCCATCCCTATGTGGACCACGTTTGGGGAACTAGCCATTTTATACAACTGTACAAGGACTGCCTCTGTGAAAGGTAACAGGAGATGAAATGCTGTATTTTTGAGTTGTTACACAGCGTTAAAATAACCTAAGTCACTATTGCCTCCTGAGGTTTTTGTCTCCCATTGTGTCTCATATGCTGTTATTAATAGAAGTGCTATGCTTATGAAAGAATTTATATTGAAACCTTGTCTAAATGATTTAAGCTTAAAAGAACCTTCCCATCAGATACCTGTATATCAAATAGGAAAATAGCTTTAAATTGAATGATTCCAATATTTGCTTTAATGGCCACTTCACTTGTTTACTGTGTAGACATCTGCCTTTGGCTCATCCAGAATGTTTGCTTTCTCTTCTCCATGAGGTTCTGACCATATTATAAATCAGAAAAAAATAATTAAGCCAATGAAAATGTGTATATATCAAAAGAGATATGAATTAATTAATGAGAGTTTCCATGAATGACTTTTGGGATTAGTTTAATTGCTTCTCCTTAGGGTTCCTGTTTTTGTTGACTTTATTCTTGGTGATCTGGGATTTTCTTCTGAATTACTTAGATGTAATTTTTCTCAGTGTTTGGGACTGCATTACATGTCTCATCATTACTGCAGTGTTTGATTAAAAAAATGCAGATTCTGGGGCTTCGCTCTAAACAACTTCTGGCAATGGGGCCCAGGGATCTGCATGTTTAACAAGAATGCCAAGATGATTCTAATTCACTCTAAAGTTTAATAAACCAGAGCTTTGGATTTTGTTCTGTTTTATAGGCTCTCATTTCTCCTTTTTAAAAAAGCTTACAACCATAATTTCATATAGATGTTTTTAGACCTGCTACTTCTGCTCCTCTTCCTTTTTAGATTTTATTCTTGCTTTCTGTCTTTCCTATAAAAAAATTATCTCCAAAAATTGTCTTGCATAGTCTCTTTGAAAATGATTTGTATACATTTTATACAAAAGTAACCGTAAAGATACCCTTAAAATATTTTGGCTCTCATTTACAACGATGCCTAAACAACATAAAAAGACATGAAAACACACTTATACACACAGAGATCTTTTACTTTCAATTTTCTGCTTGTGAATTCTTCACTCTTTGTTTAGCTATAGGCTGGCTGGCTTTCTCCTGTATCACAGCACAAATCTGAAATACATTCTGATGATGTAGTGTGTAATTAGGAATTGCGAACTAATTTTGATATCATCCTAAGCAAAATATAATTAGAAAGGAAATTTTTTGCTACTCACTTCCAAATCGCTTCATTTCAAAGCCAAAAATGATTTTATAAAATTACCCACTATTTATATCACTACTTTCTTCTATTTGCATGTTTGTTGTTGTGGACTGTGCGTTTTTCCAAGAAATACCATTTTATGAGAATATATGAAAAATTTACTGATTAACATTTTAGAGTGTTTTCTTAATGTGGGGCTAAATAATATTTTATTATTTTCTTGATTTTTCTAAAGCTATTACCAATGTTAAAACTTGGGCACTAGATCGAGAGGTATTCCAGAATATAATGAGAAGGACAGCTCAAGCGAGAGATGAACAGTACAGAAACTTCCTTAGAAGGTAAGAAAAACACATTGGTGGAAAGAGCAGAAGATGGTGAAGCCATATTGTGGATACAAGGATTTTATCAGAATAATTACTTTACTATAGCTTCTCTCATTTAAGCACTTTCCTCGTGATTAAACCAAAGGAACAAAAGTATTCCCTTGCAGTAAATGCCACTATATATAAAAATTTTTATTTAATTCCCATTAGCCTTGTGCACTGGTTTAGTTCTCTTGCTAATTTTGCTCTTGTATTGATGGAGTCATTGTATATAGTATAGAAAAATGTGCAAAGAATCCTAAAATATTCACCTGGATTGCTCAGTTGATATTTGAAAGACATTCTATAATTTGGAAGTGGATAGCTAAAGATAATCTTTCTAATAATGCTTTGCCTAGAATACTACTAAAATTAATTTATTTTGCTGTCCTTACTTGCTTTACCTGAGACGTTCTTTTTCTTATTTGCATAGCCACACCATCTTTCAAATTACTATTATTTGTAGCAAATTAACTTACCAAAAATGTTATTATGCTTGCCCTGATGGCATGGATCCTCAGAACATATTTATTTTGTGAACCGTACTGTATCCCCAACGACTTGGATGCATCAAATTATAGAGAAACAAATACTTATGTAACTGAAAAAGTCAGTTATATGTTAAAATTTTTTTTCTGGCAAATGCAATTTTCTTATTTAAACTATTTCTGCCTTTGTGGGAGCTTTGACAGTCTCTGAAGCTGCAATACGTACTGTAATGAAATGTTACCTATAAGTGGCAATAATAGTAAAATATCCTGCAGTTTCAAAAAATAACTCCTAAGTTCTGTTTGAGTATAATAATTTTATCTTGTGTAACTAGCCTGCAAAGTCAGTGATCTTCGGGCTATTCAGTGCCTAGCATATAGTGAGGACTCAATAAATAGTGAATGAAGGCATTGCTAATCAGTAGAATGTGGCAGGCATTAAGTTTCTCCTATAGAATCTTGCTGATTTACTCTCACAGAGACAATAATGACTCCTGGCAGAGGGCAGCCATAATGACAAGCAGGTGCCTTTACCTATATGTCGACCAGTGCCTTAGCCGTCGTGTTGTGGGGTCTACCTGAGTATAGGTGATCTCAAAATCCAACAACTGAGCAACACAGGTCAGCATTTAAAGCTAATGAATGACTCTCACACAAAAGCCAAAAAGGGATAAATAAATAAACCAGTGCTAATGGGTTGAATGTCTGAGATAAAACCTGAACCACTGGGCATAGCAGTTCATTCCCTTGGAGTCTAGTGTGTTCTGTCTTAGGGGAAGGGGCTGAGAGAATGTATTAGTACATATTCCTTTCTTCATTTTGTTATGTCAGTCAGGCATTCATTCAACAAATACTTATTGCCAGGCTCTAAACATTGTGGATTCAGTGCTCAACAAGAAAAACTTGATCTCTGCCTTCATAGAGGGGAGACAAAGAAGATTTTTCCTCATATCACTTTCCTCACTAATCCCCAAAAGTGACGGTTTACAGGAGAGAATCTTGCTAACATTGTAGATCCTAGTTTGGACCAGAAGTAGAACTTTCATGATGAGCGTGTGTTAATCAATTAAAAAAAAGGAACAGAAGTATTCCTTTGCAGTAAGTGCCACTATATGTGTATATATATATATAAAATTTCTGGGGCCAGCCTGGTGGCGCAGCGGTCAAGTTCACATGTTCTGCTTCTCAGTGGCCCAGGGTTCACTGGTTTGGATCCCGAGTACAGACATGGCACCGCTTGGCAAAGGCCATGCTGTGATAGGCGTCCCACATGTAAAGTCGAGGAAGATGGGCATGGATGTTACCTCAGGGCCGGTCTTCCTCAGCAAAAAAGAGGAGGATTGGCAGCAGTTAGCTCAGGGCTAATCTTCCTCAAAAAAAAAAAGTTCTGGTTCCCTTTTACCTTTTCATCAATAGGGAGACATATTAGAGAAATACATTTCTCTTTGTTTCATAATATACATTAAGCTCTTTCTTTTTCCATTTACATCTTTTTATTATGGAGTGTGTGATATATATAAAAGATACATAGTACATGAATTATCAAACATAATAACACAATGAGTGCTGTCAAGCCGCTGCCCAGCCTAAAAGGTAGAGAGTCAGCCCGTTGTTGGAGTTCTCATGTGCTCCCCAACGTCATTTCCCAGCCGCCTATCCCCTCTCCTTGGGGTAATCTATATTCTGAAGTTTAGTAATCATTCCCTTGGTGTTCCTTATTGTTTTGCTTGATTTATATATATAGCTTGATTTAGCCTATTTTTGAACTTTATAAAATTGGTGTTATTTTTGCAACTCAATTTTTTCACTCAATATTTTTTCTAAGATTCATCCATTTGGTTAGTTCAGTCATTTCTCCGGTCGTAGAGTTCCATTATATGACTACCTTAGTGCGTTTATCTGCTCCCATTGCGGGGGTGTTCCACTGTTTTGCAATTACAAATGTGTCGGATGCATACATTCTTACACACACCTCCTGGCCACATGCCTCCTGGTGCACGTGTGCAAGGATCAGTCTAGAGCTCTCTTTTCACAAATCAGATCCAGTCATGTATTTGTGGAGTAGCATTATTTTTTCCATAGCAGTGTCAAATTTTAGATGGTAAGAAAGAAGTATTTATCTTAGAGAAATTATATTAACAGTCTTGAGTAAAAATGGGTAAAGTAGACGAGGAATTTCTCTAAAAGAACAATTTAATCTGTTGATTGGTTAATCATAGTGAGATTTCTGATTATTTTTCAAATAATGTTTCAGGATTCTGTCTCATCCTCTGTATATTATCTGTAAAAATGTTTCTATTACATGCCTCTGGCTACCATTAATTTCAAAAGACAGTACAGTATGACTGATAATCAAAGATCATTTCCATGCTAATTCCTACATTATTCCCCCTTGGACTCAGTCTTTACTTAATTTCAAGGATTTAGATGAAAATCTGATCCTTCTCTGGATACAGAGCTCCTCACCCATGGTAATAAGAATGAGATCTTGAGATGTGGAGAGAAACGCATTTCTGGACATGATTCACTTTGAAAACCAACAAATGTAAAATATTTTCTCGCCAAACAGGCAAAATTTGATTGTTTCTCTTTATGGTATCTTACTATTTTTATTCATTTACCTATGATAAATGTCTGTGATTATATAATTTCAGTGTATTTGAAATCAATTATCTATGTGTGACATTATTTGGAGGTTTACTTTGGAAAAATAAAAGTGCATTTATTTTTTTAAATGCACATAAAGATTTTTGAATCTACATATAGGTGTGTATTTGCAGTTTAATTCAGGAAGATAATTAAATAAAGGTTTTTTTTTTTTTAATTTTGAAGTGTATCCTTGCTGAAGAATCTACCTGAAGATAAATTAACCAAGATTATTGACTGCCTGGAAGTGGTAAGAAATTTTAAAGTAAAAAATACATTTTATTAAAAGATAGTATAATCTCATCATTATTAGCACTGTTGATGAATAAAAAGGAAAAGATGGTAGATCACCAATCTACAGAGGCCAAGAGCCTTTTTCTATTGTGAAAAACCTTAGACCGACTCACTGAATTAAGGGGCTGGGATGGGTTTGGGTGACTCATCTGAAATGTATAAAAGGAAATTGGGTTTGCATGTGTAACTTGACATTTGATTTACATATTTTAATCTTTTTAGTATATTTTATAAAACTAATCCACCTTACTCAGGAGGCATTTGATTTTCTGCAATTAACATCACAATTCCTTACAGAGTTTTCATAGTATGAAGGAGTCAGTGATGCATAATTAGGTAATGGAGTAGAGAAAGGGTATATTGGGGCTTTTGGTGACAGGCTTCTGAATCAGCCTGTGAAATACTCCATACTTGAAAACTAAAAACAAAACTGCACTTAAGACGCACTTTGCCTATTTTAACATCGAGGGAAAAAGAGCATATTGGAATGTGTTCAAAAACTCATATTAGGCATCACCCAGATGGTTGGTTCTAGTCCAAGACTAGTCAAGTCTTCCGTGAATAATGCTTTTATGACATGTACCTTGGATTATTATGATATGCATTGTATGAAAACCTCTTCAGAGTACGGAGATTAAAATTCAAAGCAAATAACCTCTCTCTAACTTTTTTTGGGGTCAGTTTCATTGGAACCAACATGGCTTTTATAGAATTTAAAGGAGGTAAGCAATAGTAAAGGAGTCACATGTAGACTTTAAGCTTTTATAGAGCTGTTCTCAGTGGGGGACCAAAAAACTCTGCAAGACTGATTGTTGACAGATTCATGCCTCTGTCAATCACAATATACAATGTAAACTAATATCTGTTGAGAAGGGAGCACTGACCATTTTATCCTTAAGTGTAAGTGACACCAGTAATGTTTCTATTTACAATTCATGGAACCCATCCAACAGTTTATCAAGGACAGGCCATGATGACACAGTGCCTGGCCTTGTGTCCCCAGAGCGTTCAGATATGAAGTCATTTTCAAGAGGACTGCTTGCCCTGCATCTCTTGGGATTTTCCCGGTGTAACATAACCCAATCACAGATGTTACAAATTAATAATTCATCGTAATTTCTGAGAAATTTTTTTTTAAAGCTGGAGAGGCCCTATATTTTCTTTCTTAACCAAGGAAATCTGTTTTTAATATAATGCTAATAGAGTAGATTCACCAGAGGGGAATTCCATGCTGACAGCAAATATTAAAATTTAGTATCTCTAAAAATAAGTGGTAAATTAGACATATTTATAGCAGCCACAGGCAATAGCTACAGAATATATAGATGGGGGCTCAAATCCAGTATTAATTAACACACAATTCGAGTTTGAAAGTCTCATCTTTTAAAACACCTTAGAAAGGCTTTATTATATCTCAGCATTTGCAGACGGCGGCAGTTTTATAAAGGGCTCTTTATTAATACCTGGCAAAAAATGTGTCTCTGTAATGTGTGAAAATTCTCAAATGCGAAAGTGATTAACAAGGGCGTCGTGGGATCTGTTTAGCTCTAAGAAAAGCACATAATTTACCAGCATAGCCTGGACTAATGACCCATCAACAGGGTCCTGACAACAGCCAATCACTAATGCATCGGAATTATGACAGAACGCCTGCTGAGTTCCAGGACCAGCTGTCCCACAAACTTGCTGCATAATCTTCGAGAAAAACAGGCTGAGTCTCGAATGCTGTTTGGTAGTTGATTTGGAAGGTTTTTTATTTTTCGTGGGGGTGGGGAAAGGGGTCTGGAGTTTCCCATCACCAAGCCATTGATCTGATGTGTTTGTTAAGCTTTTGACTGTTAAACTCCTAGACCAAATAGCCCTGATTGGGCAGTGTTCCAATGGCATTTCTTCTTTTAGCTTAAGTCACTCAGAACATTCAGTTCTAGAGGCAGACGTTGCCTTTAAGCCTGTTCTTGTGGGAGAGTGGGAACAGTACCAACATATTCACTGATGTGCTCTAAGAGTTAACTAATGAACATCATGAAGCATGATACAGATTCCAAAAGCAGTGTAACTGTTAATGATAATGAAAATGATAATGTTACTTCTGCACCTGGCAGTTGTGCAGTACGGAAGACAAGAGTGGAAGGAGTTTCTGCTCCCATGTGTGGTGATCAATCCAGGAAGCATGGAATGTGACTGTAGGGCTGACCTGAGTCACCTAACTCTTTGTCACAGAGCTTTGGCATTTGACCCAGTGACCCTTTGCACTGTGACTCTGACATTTGCCATCTTGCATGGAACTCGAGGTGTAGTGGGAGCGGGACCGGGGTGGGGTGGTGTGGAATGTTCTTGCCCTTACTCAGATCCCCTGTGGTGCTGCTTAACAGGCAGATTCGCAGGTACCATCTCACACTTAGTGAATCAGAAACTCTGGGGTAGAGGCCCAGAAATCCACATTTTAACATTTAAATATGCAATTCTTATGCTTATTAAAGTTTGAGAAGCACTAATTTAATGTTCTGAATAGAATACAGCCGTGCCTCGCTTAATGATGGGGAGAAATGCATCATTAGGTGATTTCGTCATACAAACGTCCTAGAGTCTACTTAAACAAACCTAGATGCTATAGCCTACCACACACCTAGCCTATATGGTACTAATCTTACGGGACCACCATTGTATATGTGGTCTGTCATTGATCGAAACGTCATTATGCAGTGCATGACTACACATATATTTAGAGTTAGCCATAGTCTGCTTCTTTATTCAGGAATTTTTCACTGTTTATCATTTTTTAAAAGTATAGTCCTCCTTTCTTATAGTTTCTGCTAACACTTGCCTAAGCTGGAGAGTTTGTCTCATTTTAATGATTACATCCAGAGCCTTAAGAAAGTTGAGATAATTGTGGATTTTGCCACAGTTTATGGACCAGTTAGTTAAACACTGGGCAGCTAGGTGTTGTAGAAAGTTCTCTAGTCCAGAGTTTAGAGATTAGAGTTTATAGTCAAGCCTCTGTCACTAGCAGCTGTCAGTTAATTGTGGTGAGCATTAGGGTCTCTTCATCTCTAAAATAAAGGGGCAGTGGACCACATCTCTAAGGGCCCTTTCGTTTCTTCAGTTACAGAATTCTATATCGTTGCCTCACCTAAATTGGAGGAATTTCTGTTGGTTTTCATTTTGTAGGCTCTGGTTCCTTGGAAATAAATAACCTCAAATCTACTAAATTTTGCCTGAATAGTTGAGAAGGTCCACCTGATCCAGATGTGTTTGCTTTCAAATTTCTAAGACGTTTTAACTATTGTACTTAGGCAAACAAACAAAAAAAAAAACAGCTGGTAACAACCCAAACAACTGTATGTAGTTTTTTAAACAACCAACGTGGGTACATAGTCACATGCTACAGGGAGCGTGTGTGTGTGTGTGTGTGTGTGTGTGTGTGTGTGTGAATCATAACTCTGTGTATCATCAATACCTCCTTGTAATGAAGATTTCTAGCCATGCTCTAAAGATTCTAAATCATTGGCTCACTTCTTTGTCTTCCATCACCTTGGATTTTTCTTCTGGTTTTATGTATTCTATTTACATGCACTTAGACTCCAGCATTTTGCTAGATTTGTGGCTGTTTGTGTAGTTTTCTTCTTACCTGTACCTCTCAATCTGCCCTGGAATTGATTTTCTTATTTCCCACTCTTGCCTAACACTAAGTAACTACTCTCAGGGTTTCTAACATCTTTTAAAACATCTTTTCAGACTGACAGATGAATTGGGGGTCACAACTCATCAGTAGGCCATAAAAGCAATTTAGAGGAACATTTTTTTAATATCAGAATAGTAAGTATAAGTATTGTTTAAATATGTTTCAATTTTACATAAATATCCCTATGTGTGCATGCTCACGTTTGTGTGTTTTAGCATACATGTAAAATATGTTTCTTACTGTAGAAAAGAATAAAAAATGTTTGAAAACCATTTCTTTACAGGATAGAGTCTATGGCTTCTTGGTCCTCCAAGGGACCCCTTTGCAGTGTAACCACAGGGCAATAACGACACTGTTTGCATTTCTCTTTTTGGTCTTGGTGACCACCCTGGCTAGACTGGCTGCACTCCCCAGTTGACAAACATTGGCCAGTCTAGCATCATAGCCAGTACTTGCCACTATATATTTTTGGTCTGACCTACATCCACAGCCTGTCCTGATCTATGAAGTTACTGTCAACACACTGGGAGGTATTATTTATCTTCCTCCTGTGGTTTTGGGTGACAAAGAATTATCCCTGGGAAAAATACCACTAGGAAGGTTGCCCCTTAGGAAACAACAAAGCTCTTTCTCAGTGTTTCCTTTCAAGCTTCTCCGTTTTAATTTATCTGGCTGACAGGACTTAAAGCTGCACATCCACACACACCAGAGACTTTATAATAACTAAAGAGCAGCCTACCAGCACTTCAAAAATTCTCCTGTTCCTTCTGCTCCATGTGGGTAATGGGGACTGAGATGAGATGGGAGCAGGAGAGACAGGAGAGCAGACTGAAGCAGGAACATCTAACATGGCACCAGCAGCTTTAGAAAAGAGAAGAACGTTAGCTACGTAATGAAGAAAACTGGACTGCAGTGTCGTGGTCACTCGCTTAACCTCTAAGGGTCATAGTCATCTCAACTGTAAAATTGAGCTTGTATACCATGAAAGTTTGTGATAAAGCTAAAATGAGAAAGAATAAAGAGTTGGAGTATGCAAACTGTGTTGCCAAAAACTCAAAATATCATCTTCCAAATAAAATAGAATTTTGTCTCTTGCTTATATAACAGTCCAGGGAGGGTGGTCCCTGTTGGCTCCAAAGATTCATTCAGGAAGCCAAGCTGATGGCTACTCTGTCGTTTTCCACATGGGCTGTCCCGCAAAACCTCTCTGGGCTGTGCCATTACAATTGGGGGAAAAGTATGAAGTCACATCCCTGAAATGGTTCATGGGCCTGGGGAGGTGGCACACATCTCTTCTGCTCAGGTTCTTTTAGCTGCCAGTTCATCACATGGCCATAGTTAACAGCAGGGAGGATGGATAGTGCAGGTCACTGTGGAAGACATTGATGACCAGCTCACAGCCTCTTTCACAGGAATTAACAGTCACCAGGTGCCCAGTGTGTACCAAACATGCCACCAGGTGCTTTAGATACACTATCTCACCTAGTCCTCAAACAACGTTATGGGTATGGTAGGTCATATTATCTTTTTTTATTATTATTATTGTGGTAACATTGGTTTATAACGTCATATAAATTTCAGGTGTACATCACTATATTTCAGTTTCTCTGTGGATTACATCATGTTCACCATCCAAAGACTAATTACAATCCATCACCACACACGTACTGAATCACCCCTTTTGCCTTCCTCCCTTTGCCCTTCCCTTCTGGTAACCACCACTCCAATCTCTGTCTCTTTGTGATTGTTTCTTGTTTTTATCTTCTATTTATGAGTGAGATCATACGGTATTTGACTTTCTCCCTCTGACTTATTTTGCTTAGCATAATACCCTCAAGGTCCATCCATGTTGTCACAAATGGCCAGATTTCATCTTTTTTTGTGGCTGAGTAATATTCTGTTGCGTATGTGTACCACATCTTCTTTATCCATTTATCCCTTCGCAGGCACCTAGGTTGCTTCCAAGTCTTGCCTATTATGACTAATGCTGCAGTGCACATAAGGATGCATGTATCTTTATGCATTCGTGTTTTCATGTTCTTTGGGTGAATACTCAGCAGTGGAATAGCTGGATCGTATGGCAATTCTATTCTTAATTTTTTGAGGAATCTCCGTACTGTTTTGCATAGTGGCTGCACCCATTTGCACTCCCACCAGCAGTGTATGAGAGTTCCCTTTTCTCCACATCCTCTCCAACACTTTTTGTTTCCTGTCTTGTTAATTATAGCCATTCTGATAGGCAGTGAGGGGATATCTCATTGTAGTTTTGATTTATGTTTCCCTGATAGTTAGTGATGTTGAATATCTTTTCACATGCCTGTTTGCCATCTGTATATCTTCTTTGGAAAAATGTCTGTTCAGATCTTTTGCTCATTTTTAATTGGGTTTTTAGTTTTTTGTTGTTGAGATGTATGTGTTTGTTATATATTTTGGATATTAACCCCTTATCAGATATATGGTTTGCAAAATCTTCTCCCAGTTGTTAGGTTGTCTTTTCCTTTTGTTGGTGGTTTCCTTTGCTGTGCAGAAGCTTTTAGTTTGATGTAACCCCATTTGTTTATTTTTTCTTTTGTTTCCCTTGCCTGGTCAGACACGGTACTTGAAAATATGCTGCTAGGACTGATGTCAAAGAATGTACTGCCTATATTTTCTTCTAGAAGTTTAATGGTTCCAGGTCTTACATTCAAGTCTTTAATCCATTTTGAGTTAATTTTTGTGTATGGTGTAAGATAATGGTCTACTTTCATTCTTTTGCATGCGGCTGTCCAATTTTCCCAACACCATTTATTGAAGAGACTTTCCTTTCTCCATTGTATGTTCTTGGCTTCCTTGTAGAAAATTAGCTGTCCATAGGTGTGTGGGTTTGTTTCTGGGCTCTCGATTCTGTTCCATTGATCTGTGTGTCTGTTTTTGTGCCAGTACCACATATGCTGTTTGGGTTACTATAGCTTTGCAGTATATTTTGAAATCAGGGAGTATGATACATCCAGCTTTGTTCTTTTTTTCTCAAGATTCCTTTGGCTATTCAGGGTCTTTGTTGTTCTATATATATTTTAGTATTCTTTGGTCTATTTCTGTGAAAAATGTCATTGGAACTTTGATAAGGATTGCATAGAATCTGTAGATTGCTTTAGGAAGTATGGACATTTTAACTATGTTCATTCTTTCAATCCAAGAGCATGGAATATCTTTCCATTTCTTTGTGTCTTCAATTTCTTTCAACAGTGTTTTATAGTTTTCAGTGTAGAGATCTTTCACCTCTTTGGTTAAGTTTATTCTTAGCTATTTTATTCTTTTTGTTGCAGTTGTAAATGGGATTATATTCTTAATTTCTCTTTCTGCTACTTTGTTGTTAGTGTATAGAAACACAACTGATTTTTGTATGTTGATTTTGTATCCTACAACTTTACCATATTCATTTATTATTTCTGGAAGCTTTTTGATGGATTCTTTAGGGTTTTCTATATATGAAATCATGTTGTCTGCAAATAGTGACAGTTTCACTTCCTCCTTTCCAATTTGGATCCTTTTTATTTCTTTTTCTTTCCTGCTTGCTCTGGCTAGCACTTCTGATGCTCTGTTAAATAAGAGCAGTGAAAGTGGGCATCCTTGTCTGTTTCCTGTTCTTAGAGGGATAGCTTTCAGTTTTTCTACATTTATAATTATATTAGCTGTGGATTTGTCATATATGGCCTTTATTATGTTGCAGTACTTTCCTTCTATACCCATTTTATTCAGAGTTTTTATTGTAAATGGGTGCTGTATCTTGTCCAATGCTTCCTCTGCATCTATTGAGATGATCATGTGATTTTTATTCTTCATTTTGTTAATGTGATGTGTCACATCAATAGATTTGTGGATGTTGAACCATCCCTGCATCCCTGCTGTAGAGTCCCCACACACTCCACCAGGTCAGGCCTGCCCCACAGAGGCAGAGCCACTGGCCTGGCTGCAGAGGTTCCAGGCTCCTGGCCTATGCAGGCCCAGGGTTTGCTGTTGGGTGGGGCTGGTCACTCGGGTGGGCTGCTTGTCCTGGCTGAGCTGGGTTTAATTGGTGCTCTAGTGGGTAGGGCAGATTCCTGGGCTAAGAGGCCAAGGGAAAAGTTCTAATGGCATCTGCCATCGTCTGTGTGAGCACACCTGTACTAGGTCACAATAATGGCTGCCACCAATGTCTCAGTCCCTGGAGAGGTCTCATCTCTCACTGAGATGCACCCAGAGCCTATCAGGTGAATCTCTTTTACAGCAAAGGATTGTGTACCTTTGTTTCTGTTTTTTTTTTTAAGTTGCTTTCTGAAATGAGTGAATTTGTGCATGGGCCCTTTAAGAGCAGGCTTTTTTTTTTCCTTATGTTAGATAGCTTTTCTGGGGGTATTCCCCGTTGTTGTTAGTAGCCAGCAAAGCCAGACATTATGACACTTGTCTTGATTGTGCTGAGTCCAAAAGCTACTTATAGCTGTAATGCTCTCCCACTCAGATGCCCCACTCCTCCAGGGAAGGCTTTGTATCTTAGGATTGCTCCCAGCTGGCTGTGAAGCAATGTGGCTCATGATGGTGATGTTTTTTCTCTCCAGAAAGGAATTTCTGCCTCTTCCACCTCAGTAACCACTGTCCCTTGTTGCGGGGATTCTGTTTATCCAGTTTTCAGTTCTCTCTCAGGGGTACTTGTTCCAACAGTATTTGTAAATTTGTTGTGTCTGTGGGAGGAGGTTAGTTCGGAGTCTGCTTACGCTGCCATCCTGACACTGTCCTTAGGTCATATCATCTTAATTTTTACGGAAAAGGAAACTGAGGTGTAGAGGATTGAAGTACCAGCTAAGCAAACCATGATGCTCCTCCTTAACATGGCAATCACTAATTGAAGGCTCACTATGTTTTAGATGCTTTTAATTCATCAAAAAACAATGTCTTTAATTGGCTTATTGTGATAGGCAGAATGGACCCCCCAAAAAATGTCCAAACCCCAATCCCTGGAATGTGTAAATATATTATGTTACATGGCAAAAGGGACTTTGCAGATGCAATTAAGGTTCAGGACCTTAAAGTTGGGAGATTATCCTGGATTATTGTGGTGGGCTGAGTATAATTAGATGAGCCCTTAAAAGCAGAGAATTTTCTTTGGCTGGAGCCAGAGAGATGCAGCAGAATTGGAAGTCAGAGAGATTCCAAATGTAAAAAGAATTTCTTCTCACATAAGAAGATGTGCCATTACTGGTTCTGAAACTTAGGGGTCTCTGTGCAAGGACCAGAGAGAGGTCTCTGGTTTCTGGGAGCTAAGGGGCAGCCCCTGGCTGACAGCCAGCATGGAAATGGGACCTTATCCTACAACCGTGAGGAACTGAATTCTGCTGACAACCTGAATGAGCTTGAAAGCAGATATTTCCCCTGAGCCTCAAGAAAGGAACACAGCCCTACTCACCTTGAGTTCAGTCTTGAGAGACCCTCTGCAGAGAAGTCTAGTTGAGCCATGTTGTACCTGGACTCTGACCCAAAGAAACTGGGAAATAATAAATGGGTATTGTTATTAAGCCACGTGCTGTGTGGTTATTTGTTACAGCAGCAGTAGAAAACTAATGTGCTTCTCTTCTCTAAATCCTTTGAAGGTGAATGTTCGTATGTGAATTTTATGAATTGGTGGAAGTGAAATTCCAAGCAGAACTGGGATTTGAATATAGATCTCTTTGGCTTCAAAGGACTTTAGCCCTAAGATATTTTGTTTCCTTCCCTGAAATGTTGAAATGTCTTGTAAAATGTAAATCGTGCTATTTAAGTAAAAGATATGTTTGTTAGTATTAGGAGTAATATTTATTCCATAAATATAAATAGGTTTTAAGAGTAAATGACCAAAATGATATTGAAATATAGCAGATACAAAAGTAGTTTTGTTTGGATTTTATTTTCAAGCCTAAAAGAAAAACAAGAGAGAGCTATTATGTTGTTAATTAGGACCTCTTAAAAAATTAAACAAGCCCATTTTTGTTTGTATAAATAATTAAGAGATCTATTTTAGTTCTATGACTTTGAGACAATATCAAATTAAAGCCAAGTACAAGTGGACAGTTTAATCCATGTTTTGTTTTCTAAGAGACTGAATTGCTCTTTTGGTCTGACAGGTGAATGAATTTTCTCTGGCCAAGAATTCTCTGATCACACACACACATATGAGGGCAAGAAAGAAAGACGTGACAATTTGAGATTTCATGAGGATAAACCTACATTGAAGAATAGAATTTATATGTAAAAAGTTCCAATGTCAATCTTTGTGATGATAAATCTTTGGAGAGAATCCATATGAAAGAGCTATTTACTGTGTGTGTAGAATTTTCTAAGCAGCTGCTCTTCAAGGGATTAGAAATTGGGGCTGATGTTCCTAATATCCATTGAGGGTAGTATTTTCAATTTGTTAGATAATTATTTGTTCTTTTTCTAAACTCTAGACCTAGTTCAGACTGTTGCAGATCATGAAATGGTTTATATTTCGATTATTTAGGTGGAAGCTGACCCGTGTATCAGTGGTGATTGCCTTGCTCTCCTTTCTCTTCATGTCTTCAATGTCCATGCCTGAAATTCAGTATTCCGGGGGAATTTTTTCTGTGAAAGATAAACATAAATTCAGATAAATCCACAGTATCCTTACTTTTTCACAGTTTACCACTGCAATGTTAAAAAAAAGATTACAGTTATAATAAGGAAAAAAATAAAAGAAACAGGTGTGGAATGCTGATTTCAGAGACACAAGCTGTTCTATTTCCTTATATCTTCATCTGTATGTCCTCACGGGATCTAACCTTTTCTTTTTCTCTCATCCCAACAGGAATACTATGACAAAGGAGATTACATTATTAGAGAGGGCGAGGAAGGAAGTACCTTTTTCATTTTAGCAAAAGGAAAGGTAAATATTAGTTAAAGCTTACTTCACGTAAATCAAAAGTTTTTTCAAGTCAGTTTGCCATCAACACAGCGGTGCTCTGCATCGCATCCTAAGAGGTCTTCTTCGGTGACTGGTGAAGGAGATTTTTCCCAGAAGAGTCCTATGGGGTTTGGTCTGAATGCTGGGTTTGGCGGCACAGAACACTTGTGATGGGTTCCAGCTGAGACAGTAACTTCTTGGTGACCTTAGGCAGGTCACTTGACTTTCTTTGGACCTTGTCTCATTGTGTATAAAGTGACTGGATGATTTCTAAGGTTTTTTCTAGCTGTGAGGGTGTGATTCTCAGTCAGCCCAAGGGTCCTAGATGAGGGCTGGAACATTTTTCTGTCGAACAGATATGACGAGCAGCAGGTAGAGGAGAATGACCTTGGCATTTGAGGATAGCAGTGTCCAGACATCAAGCTGTAGAACGATATGGCTCAGAACTTTGTTTCATACAATAGCTCAAGTTGATTTAGATGCTGATGAAGGTTTTATACTAATATATGCAATAGATCTTTACCTAGATGTTGGGTGGGTAACGTGTTGCCAGTCGCTCCTATGTTGACTCTTAACAATGCTCCTCAGAGAAGAAAAGCATTTGTGAAATTCTGCAGGAAAGAGTAGACTTGAGCACGTGTGTCTATAAACTGTCGGACTTTCACAAATGTCCTTTCTTCCACGGAAGAGTTTATCATCAGAGAGTCAGGCACTGCCCTCGGTAAACTGGTTTATGGTTGAACTTTGAACTGGGCCCCCAGTAAAGGAAAAAAATTAACAAAATAGTTTCAAACCTCAGAAACTCTTCAACACTCAGAAACGCTTTTTATCATTTCTCCCCAGCCTGGACCCCATGCTTTGAAAGAATTCTGCCTAATAAACAAATTGCATGTATTTATTTTTTTAAATTTTAGTTCATTGAAATTTAGATAAATGGTAATCAGAATTTCTAATCAGCATGAAGCAACCCTTGTTACTATGTTGAATTGGAATAATTCTAGCCACAAACAATGGTGAAGTTTTTGTTTGGCTCTGCCATGTGGGTTCGTAAACCTTCCTGGGCCGTGGATCACGTTGAGACACACATGAAAGCTGTGGACCCTTCTCCGTATCCACATTTTTTGTTCAGTTTTAGAGGATCCCCAGGATTCAGTGAGTCCGTGGTGGATACCAGATTCAGAACTCCTCATACTCAGTCTTATTCTTCATTTGTCATTTCTGTTTGGCTTTTTGAAATAAAGTTCCCACAGGACCATTATTACGTGCTTTGAGAATCCCTAGGAAGGAGTCACTGGATTCACATAAAATTTTTAGCTTTGGGAGGTGGGGTTTAAATGGAGAATCTTCCTCTTAGAGAGGGTGGAGTCATTTGACTGTGTTAAATCACAGGATTTCTCAGTCCATCCAGAGCAGACTGTGGTTAGATTGTCCTAACTTTGGCAAAATTTAAGCAAAGACTTGTCTTTTTTTCCTTATTCAGTCAAGTTTATAGAGATCTGGAGGATCTGCTTGAATGGATATATGTTCAGATTCTCCTTTTCTTTTCTCTCTCTGCTTTTAATTGTTTGACATCGTTTAGGTAAAAGTCACCCAGAGTACAGAGGGCCACGATCAACCACAACTGATAAAAACACTGCAGAAAGGAGAATACTTTGGAGAAAAAGCTCTTATCAGGTGAATCTGTGAATTTATATACCATACTTAAATAATTCTTTGACTCTTTTGTGTATGCAACTACTGATTTAGAGTTGTTAAATTAAGCTACCAAACTAATGGCAGTCCAGGAATTAAACAAAAATTTTAACCTGACTTCTAAAAAACTTCAGTATTATGCAGCAAAGAAGTATGCTAATTTTGCACAGGAAATAAATCGGAAAGTCTTCAGTTTGCTAGTGAAAATAAAATTGGAGTTCTATTAGAATTTTTAGTTTAAAAAAGTCTCTTTTAGTTTAAAAAAGAGAAAGAGATTACAGAAGTGAAAATTATAATCTTCCCTTAAGAATGAGTTTTTATATTTCCAAGGTTTGAAATATTGCCCTCTCTTCCTCCTTTTAAAAAAATTGTCAAATAAATGACTTTACATAGTTTGTGTGTTTTTAAATCATCATGCCAAAGGTAATATTTTCTTAAGAATTTTTATCAGCTCAGAAACAACTCAAAATAGTGTATTTGAAATTTCTACCTGAACCTTAGGTCTTTTGAGATATGAGTCTACTTACTGTTGATCTAACTTATAGAAGAAATATTTATAAAAATTAATCAAATGGCTCAGGAGATACTTTGTTCTTCCTGGAACTCAGAAAACAACCTTAAGTCTGAAGACATACATTTTCTTAAATATTAATAACTTTATAAAAGATCAAGTTAAAGTTTGAGTAACATACTTTTTGGAGTTATATATATTTTTAAATGCATACTTGAAATTAGTTAAGAAATCTATAAAAATGTATGTTATTACTAAATGATTTTGTTTCAGATTTATGCTTATAAAAAGGAGTGGTATTTCTGTTCATTTATCTTCCTCCTACCTTTTGTCTGGGAAGCCTAGTTCTGCTGATTTGTATGTCAGGATTACATAAGTACAGAGCAAAGAAAAGGTCTTCATAAATTCATATCTGAAGACAAATTTCATTATTTAAAAATCATGGAGTTCTTTTTTTAAAAAAGAAAATCCAAGTATTTAAACTTTGTAAGTTACAGCTATTACTAAACAATTCAAAAATGAAATTTAAAGACAAGTTGAATTTTACTTTCCATTTTCTAGGTGGTAATGAATTTATTTCAATAATGGGGAAATTGTTCTTTGTTTGTTTGTGGCAAAATAGAATACACTCATGCAATGTAATCATGTAATATCATTATTCAAGACTTCAATGTATTTGTTCTTAGCATTCACAGATTATTTTTCTCATGCCTCCAAGCAAAACAACTAAAGTTCGAAAGTGCAGAGAACTTTATAAATGTGCTATAGAGTCAAAATAACTCTTGAAAGGAAATATGCTGTCTGGTTTTGCCGGGTCTGAAATAATTTATGCTGTATGTTGCAGCTAGCCAGTTACAGTGTTTTCCCATGAGAAACATGGGAATTTATACTTAATATAGACACCCAAATCCCCTAAGCATTTGAAAGCATAAAGCTAAAATCAGTGTGAAGGAGAGCTGGATACAAATATTTCTACAGTTTTGTGCATTTTTATGCTGTCGCTTTTTAGGGCCACTGACTGTGACTCAATGTTCCTTATATTCTATATATTTCCATGACTTGACATTAAATAGTCCCAGGTGTTCTTTCAGAATTTTATGTGCAAAAATAAGTCCACGGCACTTACAGTTCTTGTGAAAGAAACATATGTGTATTTGTAAACATCTAATACTTATAAAGTGTTTGCAGAAAATATTCCTAGTCAAAATGATGACACTGACAAGTGAAAAGGATGCTATACTTCTCTACATCCAAGATCATATCTATAGCTATATATCTATAGATATCTACAAACATGCAAGTTCAGTACAAATTACCCAGCTCCCAATTCAAAAGCCCATGAAGCTGAACTGCTTTCACTCATGCCTTCTAGCAAGGACCCTATAAGCTTGGGAGGGACTGCGGGTTTGTCAGAAGGTCTCTGGATGCCAGCTATGTGGATGGGGGACTTCTTTGGAATGGTAGAGGTGGGCTGACCGGGTTTTCCCCGTCCCATCACGAAGGAAGATAAAAGAACTCTACTTTGTGTGATGCCATTTTTTATGAAGTTGCTTAGAGCAGTCTCAATATGCTTGCTGCTCCAGCTGACCTTAAATGAATCTCAGAGCACTGGGTACCATATGGGTGTAACTTTTTTCAGTGTCTTTAGTTCATAACCAACAGAGGGAGGAAACTAACATCAATAACAGTCTAAAGAAATACTTTACCTGATGCTTGACCCATTGGTATTCATTAGGTAATTAAATTTACCATCATTGGATCATAAGCCATAATTCATTGTATTTAAGTTATTGATTGTAAGATGCATCATTATATTATGTATTCCTGAGAAAGAAAGACAATGCTCTTAATGACACAATGACTCATTATCGATTGTAAGACATGCTCTGATTTCAGAGATTCTAATAGAAAATGTACATCTTAGATTCTATGGAATGAAGGTATTTTAGTATTATTTAATTCATTGAGTGATATGGCACCCAAAACACTTTCTTTGGGTTTTATTCTTGATTGGTTTATTATATATTAATTACTTGAATATTTTTCAAGTAAGTGTCTTTGATCAGTTAATTTCCGTTTTGCCTGCTTATTAATTAGCAATTCCTGTGTGAGCCCAATGAGAGCTATTTTGTTTTGGCTGACAAGTGCAGAGTGAGATTCCATACACAGCTGAAGTCACTGATTCCTCCATGTTCCCAGTGCAATTTTCTTCTTCTCCTCTAAATTCCTTGTGTACATAACCTTTATTGGGACACATTTCAAGTCCTTTTTTTGGAAAGAGGTGGAATATAAATTATGATGTTAAAAAAAGCATAGTCTTTGGAAGGTTTAACTGTTTTCTAACTGTAGGAAATTGACTTTCCTGTTTTTGTCTGCAGTGAAGATGTCAGATCAGCTAACATCATAGCTGAAGAAAATGATGTCGCCTGCCTGGTTATAGATCGAGAGTGAGTATACTGATGTTGCCAGAGAAGGCAGGATAGTGCCACCTTTGAAGAGTTGGCCTTCTGTTACTCCAGGAGCCCATCTGTCTTCTCATTCATCATCACTTGGAAATGCGGGCCAATCCTCAGCTGCGAGTACATTCTATTAAAATTCATGGGAAGGAACTGGGCCTTCTGATCTGAATCTGTCTGTGGCAGTGGCAGATGCTGGCAGGCTAAATATTTTGTGTGCAAAGTTCGTACATAAATATCAGCAATAGACTGATTTAAATTCTGCCTCTTCCAGAGAAATAAGCTTATTAGTAATATACTCTTATGGATTTTTTCCCAACACAATATAGTGAACAATTTCATGATTTATTTCTAAAATACTACAAGCAGCCAAAAATTTTTTAAACAAAACCTATCTCTCTCAGACAAAATATGAGATGCTCATTAACTATATATATTTCCAGAGAAGTTTTAATTGAATATTTCTAGTAATTTGCAAATGTTGTATGTCAATATTAATCTTTAAATGTCTTGGGTTATTTTTTAGAATAAGTCTCATTTTGTGTCCTTAACTCACTTCAAATTATATTTGAATCTGGCCACTTGGATCTCTCATTAATCAGTTGAATATTTATTGATAATCTAGATGTAATAATCGAAATTTCAAATATACCAAAGCTAGGCCATTGTCTAAGAAAAGTCATAGTGTAGTCAAAGAAATAGGGCATACTCATGAAATATTAACAAAAAATAATAAAGTGACAAGAGGTATCACAAGGGAGAATGTCATTGATTGCTAATTGAATACAATATTTATTGAATGAAGAACTTTAGAGATTTAGAGCTGGAAAGAACTTTATAAGATTTAAAAAATCTTTTTATTATGGAAAATTTGAGCCATATTAAAAAATAGGATGGTATTATGAACCCTGTAATGCAAGTTCAACAATTATCAATTAATGCCTTATCTATACCACTTCACCACCCCTCCTTGCCTTCCCCACGTTATTGTCAAGGAACTTCCAAATGTAAAATTATTTCATCTATAAATTTTAGTAGCATCTCTAAAAGCTAAGTATTATTTATAATGCAAGCCCACAATAACATTAACATGCCCAAAAAGTTAACAATACTTCTTTTTTCATTTATTTTTTATTGAGATATCATTAACACATGCATAACCTTATATTTCAGGTGTACAACATAATTTGATATTTGTATATATTGTGAAATGATCACCACAATAGGTGTAGTTAACATCCATCATCACACATAGAACAGTAATTCTCTCTTTTTTTTAAGAAGCCAGATTTTATTTGTATGTAAAGATCAATGCTCATGAGACTTAAAGTTTCAAAGGCACAAGGATTTCAGGGTTTAGTATCCAGTATAGCCAGGTGCTGGTTATTGGTCCCTCATCACTGAAGGCTCTGTACTGCCTTGGGTCCTTCTGCCCCTCCTTCCTGCTTCCAGTCTTCGCCGTGTAACGTTGTCTGTGAGTTCTGGCTCACTACACACAGGGCTAGTGCTCCAGTTAGGACAACAGCAAAAATGCCTTGGTGCCCATCGTTATTCCACCAGAAAAAGCCACGTGGTCAGAGGGGTACGCAATGACAGCTGTTCCCAAAGTTACAGTCAGTAATGACCATGTATTCAGAGTGAGACATGCATCCGGGTTCTTCCTGCCTTCTGCTTAGTAGCCTGGTCCACTGGTTAGAAACTTGCACTGACGCTGCAACACCATGACTTTTTTGCTGGTCCAACAGGCAGCTTTTTAGTAAAAAGAAAATTAGAAATAATTAGTCCCAAACAGCCAGATACTCTTCAAGATGAAACATCCTTACATAAAAAGAGAGAACAGGAATTCTTAATATCACTTTGAGTTATTTTCATCTCTCCCTTACAGATAGGAAAAGTTAGTCACAGATCGGCTAATGAATTGCCCCAACAGTGCCATCTGTGCTGGAGCACTGCTACAGCCCAGGTCTCCCCATTCCTTTCCGCATTGTTTCTACTGTGCCATTTGGCTCCCATAGCATGGGTTCAGGAAGGGAAGCAATCACAATTGCAAGGCTTTATTTTATTTTTAAGTGAGAAAACGAGGCTTAAAAATTAATAGGAGTTTTCTAGGCAAAGAGGAAATCAAGAAGTCACTCCAGGTGGAGTAAAACTTAAAAACAAAGGTACAGTGCTAGAAAGTGCAAAGTGTGTTCAGATACAGGTAATCTTTGGATGCCAGCTCTTAAATGGAAAATATGTTTGTACAATATTGTCCTGATAATGCATTGTTTGAGTTCCTTAAAAATACATGCATGCAGTGAATAGCATTAGCTGTGGGGTTAAATCTTATAAATTGCCCCAAAATGCTAGGGTTAAAAATATGATAGAAAGGAAGAACTCCTTCTCTATTTCTTCTTGTAATCACATAACCAAATATTTGCCCAATATCTCATGTATTCCTAATCCATGAAAAGGATGCAGTGATTTTATAGACTTTATAAATTATTTGGAAGTTTATAATTTTAAAATGTTTAGTTTACGTGTATATAGTTGAGATTCAATAATATACAAAATCTTGGGTTAGGCACAACGAGACATAAAAAGTTACGTGGGTTTATTTTATGGATGTGAGAAGCTGAATATCAGGTATGACAAGGTTGACCTACAGCCTGGATTTCCTCAGACAGTTCTGGCTATGCCAGTGTATTTATTATTAACACCCCCTTTCACTCTGAAAAGTATTATGTTTGGATGATAAATTAGATGATCATCATAGCTGTGTCTTATAGACTAGATTAAGATCCCGTTATAATTCTCCCATAGCACCCTCTCTCTCCTTATCATATCATTATTCATACTTTGTTTAATTGCTTTATTTAATATCTGTCTTTCCACTCTTCTGTAAGCTTCATGATTACAGAAACATTTACTTGCTCACTGCCATTGCACTGCCAGCATCTGACACAGTCCTTGGCGTATGGGAAGTGCTCCAGATTTTGGCTGAGTGAAGGGCACCATCCTGGCAATGAAATATTGTGACTGAAAGCCTATGGCTCTTTATTTCTTCTTTCCTAATTCATCCTTTTAAAAAAATGCATAGGATGAATACATTTCAAGAAGAAGAGTTAAAGTTTGAGCTATATTTCCTATTTTTAAAATGTAATAAAAATGTGTGAAATAATTGTGAAAAATGGCAATAGCTCTAAACAAATGGGAAATATTATTTGGGACATCTCTATCATTGTTGGTTGCTGGGACAATCTCACAGGAGTTGATTAGTTACCCCTCAGGCGATAACATCAGAATGAATACAGTCTGTTTGAATGTTACAGCTAGAATGTTGTTGTTGTTTAAACTTGACTTTAGTTTGTGGAGAATGTCTAGGGACTTGTGACAGTAGTGTCACCTATATTTAAAAAATAAGATTTGTTTACAACAATACTTCAGTTAGTTTAATAGCAGGCAAAATAATGGCCAGGTATGGAATAAGTAAAAACAAAGCAAAGTACAAGAAGTCTTTCCTTTTTACTTGAAAATTTCGATCACTGGAAACTTGAAATTCCATGGCAGTACTGTTTTGTTTCTCACTATTCTGCAGTCAACAAAGGACAGTCCACAGAGAAGGGTGGAAAAGAGTGGAGAGTAGATCTGGAGGGGAAAATGGAAAATACACAGCACAGTATCTAAGATATGCTTAATAACATAAGTATAGACTGGTGGTCAGTTAAACGTGGGTAGGGGTCTTCAGGGCTAGGCAGGCAGTAAGTAGCAACAGTACTAAGGATGTGGCTCTGGTTTATTAGTTTCAGGTATTTGGAGGTAAATTTTCATTCCTTTCATTTTGCTGTGTCCAGATGCTTAAGATTTACTGGATGATTAAAATATGGTTTCTAGAAGGATACTATTTTGTAATAGGGAAGAGAACTACCCTAAAAATCACACATCAAGGTAGATTGTCCAGTGTTGGGGTGGGGAAGCATTGGAAGACTAATCAAGAAAGTATGTTTTATTGGTAAGGAAGATTATTTTTTCCTTGAGCAGTGCTGTATGTAAGAATTCCCAGAGACAGTGGGCTGGGGGTGGGGAGATCAGATGGGGTCCACAACACACCTGAGCCTTAAAGGGTGAGGGAGATCAAGGGAAGATGTTGGCTGAGCCTCCGACAGAGCACTACGAAGTTAAGGTAAAAATTGGGGTTTAACTATGAAGGAATGTGAAATGAGGAGTATTATCTAGGGACAAAGAAGAGGTAAATTTTATTCTGAATTTTTGAAATAAAGAGCTTAATTTGATTAAGAAAAGTTAGAAAAATCTGTAACCTATGAACCTGGTGATTCAGTAAACAGATTATGTAGACTATTTCCTTTCTCCTGTCTTCTTAAAAAAAAAGAAGGAGCAATTGTTGGTAAATGTGAATTGCAAGGCAGGAAACTGCACAATTCTCTTCTCACTGATAGCCTCTTTGCTTTCATAAACTCAAAGGATCAATTATATATAACTTCTAATAACTATTCTACATATTATGGCAACTTCAATGTGACATAAATTATTGAGAAACAATTTACAAAGCTGCTAATAACCATACAAATAGTGTTTTATAAGCTTAAGAAGAATGTCAAGTTGCAATGGTAACTGTCAGCACAGGGCTTTTTATTTTATTTTATTTTACTCCTTTAGAACATTCAACCAAACAGTCGGGACTTTTGAAGAACTCCAAAAATACCTTGAAGGGTATGTGGCAAACCTGAACCGCGATGATGAAAAAAGACATGCGAAGTAAGTGGAGGAATATTTTCCTAAGTGGGATATGATGAAGGGGACATGGTGTTGTGACTTACCATGCGGTAACTCTTAGTGTGCCATCAGTAGAAAATTTTTGCGGGGGGCGGTGTTCTTTTAAATTGTTCTACAAAAAGGATACCACTTACCACTAGCATGGATGTTATTTTAGTCTACAAGTAGTCAGCTCGTTACTTTGGTCGATGAGCAGTAAGGTTAGGGAGAAATTTCCTGATAGGGGGCCTTGGGAAAGGAATTCTTTACATTGCCTGGTGACTTAGCTGAAAAGGACATTAATTCGGAAATGAAGCTGCTCTTGCCCATGGAAATCAAACAGGATTGCCACGCACTAGGGTAGCCCATTCATTCTGATTCCAGGTAAAGAGCTAGGGGTAGAGTTAGAATGATTTCCAAATATAAGGGAGCTCTTGGCCAGGGCTCTGTGTGTGTGTGTGTGTGTGTGTGTGTGTGTGTGTGTGTGTGTGTGTGTCTAGGAAGGAGTTGGATAGTGCTCTAAATGTAGTAATACTAAGGAAAAAATTTTTGTTTAATAGAAAAATCTACTTTTTAAAATTAAAATTATTTGAAAATCCTTTGCTAAAACATTTTGTAGAGTGAATAATTAAGAACATATTCACCAGATGGTACTGTCGAAGCTGAAGACTCAAAAGTTTTAGAAAACTGACATTTGAGTTAAGTTAGAGCATTCAGTCAGGACTTCATTTTTTTTTTTTTTTGCAAGGCATGTATTTGCAATTTTTGTGCCAAAGACCTTTTGTAGTCAGAACAATTTATGAATATATAATCCAGAGCAGCAAACCTTAATTAAGAGAAAAAAATGAGTATTTCCAAATAACAGTAGACAGAAAGTAAGAAATGTATATGTCCTGTTGCACAAAACCAGTTATTCTGGTTCAGCCATGGAAAGCTTCAAGATGTGACAAAATATCAAAACACTGCAAAGATCAGTGTAGCATTCTACTGTATGTGCAGCAAAGGAAATGACTTTCTGGTTTCATTTCCTCTCACTGACTCTTTCTTTTTCTTCTTCCTTATTTTTTGGTGAGGAAGATTGGCCCTGAGCTAATATCTATTGCCAATT
Organism: Equus quagga; assembly: GCF_021613505.1. Classification (NCBI taxonomy): domain Eukaryota; kingdom Metazoa; phylum Chordata; class Mammalia; order Perissodactyla; family Equidae; genus Equus; species Equus quagga. The sequence continues at coordinate 91,726,337 of NC_060269.1, forward strand.
TTTCTCTTTTTGCTTGAGGAAGATTGTCCCTGAGCTAACATCTGTGCTAATCTTCCTCTAATTTTTGTATGTGGGGTGCCACCACAGCATGGCTTGATGAGTGGCATGTAGGTCCATGCCCAGGATCTGAACCTGTGAACCGTGGGCTGCCAAAGTTCAATGTGCGAACTTAACCACTATGCCACCAGGCCAGCCCCCTCCCCCTTTTTATGTTAACTGCTTTATTGAGATATATTTTAAATACGAGACAATTCCATTTTTACCTCTCAGGGATTCAGTTGACATTTGTCTATTTCTTACTGTGCATGTTTCAGGTTTTTGTTTGTATATTCTCTTGCTTTTCTCCCTAGATATAACTGAATCTGATCCTATAAAAGCTGAGATAGCTTTTGGGGAAATTATGAGCGGTAATTACTGGCAGAAATAGGACTGCAGTGAGAGTGGAATTTATGTGTGGTGTAGCCCCTGCTTGACTAAGGGGTGTATGTAAATTTCACTTCTCTTGTGCAGGAGATCCATGTCTAACTGGAAGCTGTCCAAAGCACTCTCTCTGGAGATGATTCAGCTCAAGGAGAAGGTGGCCAGATTTTCCTCATCGTCCCCATTCCAGAACCTTGAGATTATTGCAACACTGGGCGTTGGTGGGTTCGGAAGAGTTGAGCTTGTAAGGGGTTTACGTTTCAAGCATCTGAGAGAAGCCTTTTGACTTTTTTTGTTTTATATTCCAGTGTATCCTGGAGGAATGTATGAATTGTTATTGCTGTCTTAAATGTTGGTTTGAACTGAAATTGAGAAAGTACACTTTTCACTCTGTATATTGTATAGTAGCAGGTCTGTGCTAGTAACTTGTAATAACATAGCTGCTATTTTAAGCTTTTTACATCATATCCTCTTGTGAATTTCTTTCTTGATAGTAATTATTGGAGAATGTACCAAGTAAGCATTCCCAAAAGCTGTAAAACATAAAAAAAAAAATGTATTTCCTAACAGCAAAATGTGTGTATACATACACTCATGATGCTAACTATATACTGAAGAAAAGAAGAATGTGTCCAGTGGAAGTGTCATAGAAACAAAATCTTTAACATTATAGTTCTGTTTCTTAAACAATGCCACTGCCATATCTGTATTAGGCCTTCATTATCCTATTTTTGGGTTGCTCAGAATTTTCTATCGAAAAAAAAAAGAAGATGAATGCAAGGGATGTCTGAAGAGCAGCCTCCTGTAGTGTTGATCAGGACAGCTGGGAACTTATGGCCTGATTTCGGCTGCATCTTCCACATCACCACCTCTCTGAGCTTTATCACCAGCTTCAGAGGAGCAGCAGAGTGGTGCTGTCAGATCAAGTCCTCTGAGGAAACTGTAGAATGGAGATCTGTGACCTTACCAGGTACAGATGACTCTGAACCCTTGGCAGTTACCACGCCCGTCTTTGCCTAGCGGATTTTTAATGATTCATTGTACCTTAGCCTCTGGGAACTAAGCTGACACCTCCGTCTGCTGGATGGCCCTGGGCACGAGCAGATCTCAAATGCTTCCAGGACACTCTGGCTAGTACCCTTCACAGTCAGTACTTCATCTCGGATGGGTGAGGGGGGAGGAAACAGTTTCTTAATAGGCCAAAGAGTATTTGTAATGTTTCTTCTGCCATGTGGAGAGAGAAGGGCAGTATCCGTCTGCAGTGGTATTTTTCATCAAGGATCTTGGCAAAAGGATTGAATTAACAATGCTGAGTTCTATTTCTTATATAGTTAGATAATAATGATTGAAACAATAATTCCACCATTGATTTAAAAGTCACAGGCAGCACTAGTGGCAAATGTGAGCAAAATATGGGGTGCAGCCATTTCTGCACAATTTCATTACTTGTCGAATATAGTCTATTTATGGAGTTTTAAGCCCATCTGAATAGTTACCTATTAAAATTTTTTGTTTCCTTTTAAGGGAAAATTTTATTTGTCCATCTAGAGCAGAGTGTCCAATAGAACTTTCTGCTCTGATGGAAATGTTCTGTATCCACGTTGTCCAATTGGGCAGCCACTAGCTGAATATGGCTGGTGAGAATTTGAAATGTGGCTGGTGCAACTGAGAAACTGAACTTTTAATTTTAATTAACTTAAAATTAAATAACCTCATGTGACTGGTGGCTGTCACATTGGATAGTGCGGATATGGATCTTGATTTAATGTTTTGAAAATCAAAGAAGTGAATATAAAGACAGAATAATTTTTGGCAATTCTGGTCAGTTTTTCATGTCACACACTTGAAACTGAATCGATTTCTAAACATTGAATCTTCTAACTAGAGTTTTTTTCTTCTTTCAATACCAGTGTTTTAGAACCGTGTTGCAGATATGTAAGCTCTTTGGGAAATTACAACAAAAGAGAAGTGTGTATACTGAAAAAACTCAGTTCCCAGAGGGATAAGTGGTTAAAAGCTTACTTGCTATTTAAATGTGAAAGAATTTTAACTCTCATTAGTTAACATATTTTTTGTAGATGTTGTAACTCTTTCCTAGTAAGTTAATTTTGAAGGATCTTTCTCTTCTTACGTAGGTTAAGGTAAAAAATGAGAATGTCGCTTTTGCTATGAAGTGTATAAGGAAGAAGCACATAGTTGACACTAAGCAGCAGGAGCACGTCTACTCAGAAAAGAGGATCCTGGAAGAGCTGTGTTCTCCCTTCATTGTGAAGTAAGTGCACATTGGCACCCAGAATTTAGGGTTTTAGGCTCTTCTGAGTATTTCCTTGCAAGAGGACAGAAGAGAAAGAGGAGGCCCCACTCTGAATTCTCCATCCCAGTCATAGCAACAATACATAAAATATGAGAAATTTGAGATCTAGAGGCAAGAGTCCAGATTTTTTTATTCTTGAGTAAATCTCAAGAAAGTGTGTGTGTGTGTGTGTGAGAGAGAGAGAGAGAGAGAAAGAGAGAATATAAAATTATTGTGGAATAATTTGAACTGATTATTTAATCCAGACCTAATGCAGAATTTGGGAAGCAAGAATTCATTCAAAACCCCTCAGGGGGTATGCTGCTGTTGAATTTCTGCAAGAAGTGGCATTTGGGCACATGTAGGCTGCTGAGGAGCAACGGACTATGGTCCTAGCAGTGCCTCGATGCCGAAAGAGCCACCTCCTAATAGTTACTGTTCTTTCTGTAGCTATCACCAGAGTTTGGAAGAGAAATATGTTATTGTAGGCCATGGCTCTCTTTACTTGTGAATTCATGGGTTAGTGGTGTAGGCCAGTTAAGACATAGATTTTCACGTATTTTCATATATGTCTCAATTCCCCAGAGTGTAGCATTAGTGATTTCTGGGTGATGTAAAGTGCCCCTATAATAAATAGCATTTATACTTTTTGATCAAATGCCTTAAGAGAATTTTCCGGCCTATCCGTATTCCCAGACCCATTTTTTTTAAGACTAAAAAAGAAGTCTGGGGGCCGGCCCGGTGGCGCAGTGGTTAAGTGTGCATGTTCTGCTTCGGCAGCCTGGGGTTCGCTGGTTTGGATCCCAGTTGTGGACATGGCACTGCTTGGCAAAAGCCATGCTGTGGTAGGCGTCCCACATATAAAGTAGAGGAAGATGGGCATGGACATTAGCTCAGGGCCAGTCTTCCTCAGCAAAAAGAGGAGGATTGGCAGCAGGTGTTAGCTCAGGGCTGATCTTCCTCAAAAAGAAAAAAAAACGGAAGTCTGAACCCTGGCAATGCTGGCAATAGAGTCACCCAATTTTCTTTATATTAATCATGTTCCCAGAATGCACCCCCCTTTTTTTTGTCAATCATCCGTTAAAAAACTGTCATGAGCAACTTGAGGGCATGGATTAGATTTTATTCATTTTCTCCTTTCCAACTTTTTGCAAAATGCCTGGTGTATAGTAGGGCAATAATAATGTTAAGAATAAATACTAATGATGACATTTATTGAGAAATTAACATGTTCCAGGCACTCTTCTAACCAAAATATATTTATATATATCTTATATATGTAATAGAATATATAATATTTATTTATTTTATCTATATTACCTTAATATATATCAATAATATACATCAATATATAATCAATATATAATCAAATGAGTATGTATTCATATTCATATATAGTCATATAAATATTCATTTGATTTTCATAATAGAACAATCAGGTAAATGTTATTATCCTTATTGAACAAGAACAGTAAGAAAATTGAGGTTGCATATCTAATAAATGGCCAATCAGCAATTCAGGCCTTGGCAGCTTGATTCCAGAGCACACACTGAACCACTTTACTAGATTACTTTTGCCGTCTGCACATGATATGGCTGCTCTACTGTTGGCTGTAGCCTGGGCGTGGTATTAGGGAGAAAAGGGAGGTCTCTTGATTAAGACCCAGAACCTGCTTTCAGTCAGTGTTGAAATATGGTATCTGCCTGCGTCCCACGTCAGGATTGAGGCTGTCATTCCCCCAGCTTCTGAGGGTGTTGCCAGCTGAGGACTTTAGCTCAGTCCCTCTCTGGCTGTTGCTCTAAAGTGAAGAGAACCACCTTGCCCGCGATCATACTCTCTCTCCAGGTCTCTCCTGCATCCGATGATGGCAGAGCTCCTTGAAGCTGAGGGTTTTGTTGAAACTAGAGTATAGCCCAGTTGTCCCTCTGCCCAGCACTGCTTCCCTCCTCCCCATGGGTGTTATTCCCAAGTGCCCTCTTCACTAAACTTACTGCTCAAATCTCTGTCTCAGATTCACTTTCCTGAGACCAACTAGAGGACATAAGACATGCACATGAATAACTGTTATGCAAGGCAGATCCTAAAGGAGATATCTGCAGAAGTCTCTGGGTATTTGGAGGAAGGAGAGGCCACATTTGGTAGGTAGGATAATGAGCTGCCTTATTAGGAAGGTGGCCCCTGATCTTGGCCTTGAGGAATGAATAACACTTTTACAGCAAAATTGAGAGTAAGAAGTTCAGTCTGTGGGTAGAGGGAGGGCAGTCTATGTAAAGGGGTCAACATGAGCAAAAGCAAGGCTCGAGGAAAGATCAGAGTATTCAGCGGGAAGCCCAGTGTTGCTGGAGGATATTTGGAAAGAGATGAGGACCATTGTTCAAAATGTTACTCATGATGCTCTTAGGCAACTGTAACAAGACTTTAAGACTAGATTTCTGGGGCCGGCCGAGTGGTGCAGCGGTTAAATGCGCACATTCCTCTTCAGTGGCCCGGGGTTTGCCAGTTTGGATCCTGGGTGCGGACATGGCACTGTTTGGCAAGCCATGCTGTGGCAGGGCATCCCGCATATAAAGTAGAGGAAGATGGGCACGGATGTTAGCTCAGGGCCAGTCTTCCACAGCAAAAAGAGGAGGATTGGCAGCAGTTAGCTCAGGGCTAATATCTTCCTCAAAAAAAAAATCAAAAAACACTAGATTTCTAATAATAACTATGTTTTTATTTGTCTTCACAGATTGTATCGTACTTTCAAGGACAATAAGTATGTATATATGCTTCTGGAGGCCTGCTTAGGAGGGGAGTTATGGAGTATACTAAGAGACAGGTAATGAAAAAGGATTAGAAACAATAACTTTTGTCTACTCACATCTGGTCTAAAGGATGCTATTGTTCATGATCATTTAAAGAGATGAGAAGAAAGTCATTAAGAAATGATTCCAAGAAAATATTAGCCCTTGATAAAATAAAGTGGTAATAGTGGTATTTTCTTAGCTGGCATTATAATCACGTGATAGGCACCCTGTAAGGCTGTCATGGCCATTCGCATGTTAGGGATTGAAGAATCCCAGGCCTAGACACAGTGTAAACTATCCTCGCTCACATGGTTTGTATGAGGCAGAGTGGGTCTAAACCCGGATGTTACTGATTCTAAATCTCTGGAAGGGAGATGAAGAAAGGGGTGGGGAGTGGTGAAGCCCTCCCTGAAAAGCAGAGTAAGAGGTCTGCAAAGATTCAGTTTTACGAAAGGGATGGTTTCCACACAAGCAAAGCCACAGGTATTTACTGAGCACCACCTGGTACAAGGCTCCACAGTGGACGGTGTGGGGGTTTTCTAGACAGTGTAATCTTTTCTAGCTGAAAGAGTAAAAAGTATAAACTTTTCCTCCACTGAGTTGAGATTTTATTTGGGGAGATCATGTAATGTACAATTTTAAAACATTTCATTATTTAATGCAAAAACTAAATCTGACAAAGAAGTTGACAATTTGTAATTAAATGCCAAATGAGTGTTGTAGATAGTCAGCTCAGAGGAGATAAAAGATAGAAAAAGGAGATGGTAGAGGAAGGACTTGAATTAAACTCTAAAGATGACCAAAATTTGTAAAGGCAGAGGGGAAGAGAAACTGATAGAAGATTCGGCGGAAAAGTTGGAATAGGGTTGGGTCTCTTTGTGGATGATTGACAGCAGAATTTGAGTAGAAGACAAAGGCAGTGGAAGAGGAGATGCAAAAGTGGGTTTGCACTCGGTTGTGGAGGTTAATGACAGGCCAAACACTTAGACAGTATTACTTGGGCCAGTGGTTCTCAACCCTGGCTTCACATTGCAATCACATGGGGAGCGTTTACAAAGTAAAAATGCTGGGCTCAAATGCCAGAGGTTATGATTCAGTTCATCTGGGATGGGGTCTCGTAAGTGATTTTTTAACAGCCTCTCAGGCAGTTCTAACATGCTTTCATGGTCGAGAATCACGGACCTAGGTAATCAGAGACCTTAGAGCATCTGAGTAGAGTTGACTGTGTTGTGTTAGGAACATCTTGATGGATGGATCTGAATGAGGAAAACCTGGAAGGGTGAGGAGATTTGCATGATACCTGCAAAAGCATTTGCATCTTCCGTCTTTACTTCAACAGGCAAATCTATTTAGAAAATCCAAATCTATTTAGAAACAGGAGTTCCTACTACCTGTTATGCACTGTGCCTGATCCTCAAAACAATCTTGGTAAGGAAGTAATAAACCTTGGTAAGGAAGTAGTAAATGTTTTACAGATAGGGGATGTGGGTCTCAGAGCAGCTAAACAACTTGCCCAAGGACACAGTGAGTGGAAGAAGCAGGAGTTGAAGCCAGTTTCTCTCACTCCAAAGCCACACCCTTCTATTACACCATGCCACAAATCACCTCCACATTTTCATAATTCAGCATGTAAACCTGCTGACAGTGCTGACCCAGGGAAACTCTAATATCATCAAGGTGCACCAAACAGAAAAGGTTATGACCCTGTTTCTACGTGGGTTGTTGTTACATATACAAACAGAGAATGAAAATGATCATTTGAGTCATTTTTTAGTCGGGGAATCATTTACAGAAGTCTGGGTCAAGCTCTCCATTGAAATCGTTGCATTTTCTCCAGAGTTGGCCATAGATGTCTAAAAAGTCTTGTTTTCTTATCTTTCTATTTTATATGATCATACATGGCTACCAGAAATAATCATTTGGATGTAGATATTTTAATTTTAGTGAAGTAGTAGTTCTTGTTTGTATCAAGTACCACCGCTGAAGGTCTTTATGATCAGTAGTCTAATTCATTGGCAGCTTAAATACCTGTTAGTGTTGATGCCCTACAAAACACTTATACTGCATCAGTTTACCAAAGCAATAATTGACACCTAGAACAGACAACAAAGTGGTGTGTCTAGAGTATTAATAGGGAAAATGGTCTCATTGCAGAGGCAGCTTTGATGAACCCACCTCCAAGTTCTGCGTTGCTTGTGTGACCGAAGCATTTGATTACCTGCATCGACTGGGTATTATCTACAGAGACCTGAAACCAGAAAACTTAATTCTGGATGCTGAGGGTTATCTTAAATTGGTAAGACAAATTCTGTACGTGACAGTATCATACAAGATATTTCTAAATGCAAAGTTGTGTTATAATTGCAATTTTCTTTTAATTTTGGTACGCCTGTTATTTTCACTTTGGGGGATGTGACCTTTGAAACTGGCACACTTAACACTGGGAGCAGTGTTACAGGCACTTTCTTTTGGGCCTAGGAATTTAATGTTTCAACCATATTTGTGACTCTTACTAAGGATTCACATAATAGCATGCCTTTAAAATTGGATTGTGTTAGTATTTTTGTTTAATAATTTTAAACATGTTTTAATCGATTCCTGCTACATATAGGGGCTGGCTATAAGGAACAAGGAAAGAAGATTGCATGGCCTCTGCCCCCCATGTCCACTGTCTGTATACGGAGAAAAAATATACATATGCATGTTGGTCATTGTTTTGAAACCTTTCTAGGTGATTCCAAAGTACAATCAGGGTTGAGAATCACAACACCAGACTATAGCCTCCTTAAGGACAGAGGCTATCCATCTGTGTAACCCTCTTATACTAACATGAATCCCCTTGGATGTCACACCACAGAAAAAAATGCTCCCACTCACATAAACCGCAGTGTGAAACTACAAGAGAACTGGGCAGTCATAACTGAGGAGAAACCCGGGCACTACGGACCTCAGGAGGGAACTCCCTCAGGATGGGGAACCCAGGCTGAGTTTTCCTGAGTCCATTTTCTCAGTACCTCGAGGACATTAAACCATCTCTGAATTGAACCTTTACAAAGATATTAGTTTCTCACATCAGAACATTTATATATGGAAATAATAATAGGTACCATTTAATGAGCAGTTTACTATGTGTAAAGCTACTGTGCTAAACATTTTGCAATTAGGATATTTAAAAAGTGATGAAATAGGTTTTATCGTCCACATGTTACAGTGTGTAATTTAGCCTTAGGAATTAAATTCATTATGTGCGATTGCTAAGCGATTTCTCTCTATAGTAAAGGAGCAAAATAAGTCCTTTCATGTGAAATCTGGCTAACTTCCAAGAAACATTTTGATCCATTCAAGCTTTATTTTATTCATGAAAGACAGCTTTGAGAACTGGTGAGGTGCTAACACAAGGCCTCAATCACTCTTCTTCTTCACAATTCCTTCATTGGCTATGCCTCTTACAGCTCTTTAGGGAAACCCTTTGGAATATTCTAGAAGTAAAACTTTCATGGAGGATGCAGACTATCCAGTAGATTCATTCCTTTCTATCTTAGCTGTTTTTAAAAAATCAGATTGCATATTCAGTATTTTTAGGCAGAGACATCAGTAAATATCCCTCCTATTAGCCATTGTTACCCATCTAGCTTACTTATTTGCCAGCTAGCTAAGTGAATAGTCATAACAAAAGCCTTGAGAGATTAAAAAGTAAATGTTGAATATTTCCATTTCTAGCGATATATCAAACTAGATGTACTGAAATTCTCTCACTACAAAATTCAGTCTAAAAATACTGGATTGAACATGAAAAAGCAGTATTACATGCATGGCTGAGTTTATAAGACAGCGTTGGGATTCCCCTGAGGCGGGGAACCCATCTTGAGCAGTAGTGTAGGGTGGAACTCAAACCCTGAAGCTGCTGTCTTGCGGGCACCCAGCAAGCCTAGGTGGCCCAGAGGTTTGATTTTAGTAGCTGCACTCTCTGGGAACAGGAGACCAAGTTTTGGACCTGGGCAATGTGGAAAGTTGAATCAGAGAACATTGCCCTGAGCCAGGAGTTAGACAGATTACACTCTCAGAGAAACAGAAAGCAAGAAAAAATATCTAATTTTATAAAGACAGAACGCATGCAAGAAAACATGCGTTTCTCATTATTGGGCTCTTGGTGGAGGAACAAAAGAGTCTCTTCTAAGAATTTTTGGCCATAGGCTGGTCTTCATGGAGGCTGGGTGCCAAGTCTTCAAGGGTGGAAAAAGCCAAACAAGAATTTAAATGAAAATGGATCCATGTTGGTAGCATGCCCAAGTTTCCGGGAATCAATGTGTATTCCCTCTGGAATAGTGTAGTCTCAACCCAGGATACAAAGAACTCCCAGAGATAAAGTTCCAAGGAAGATGAGCTCACATTTGAAAAAATAATTTTTAAAAAAATGTATGAGGAAGAAAAGGTACCTTGAGCATTATGTGACAGGCATGTAAGTGCCTCATGTACTGGAGTAATCAGATACTGAATGTAAAATGAATACATTTAATGCCTTTTTAAAACAAGAGAGGGAATGACAAGTGAATGAGGGACAGAGACTTTCAAGAAAAAGATCTAACAGGTATGGAAAAGAGCTAGCAAATAAAAATTCTATTAAGAAATTAAGAACTTAATTGAAATTAAATATTCAAAGGAAGTTTTCAGTAATGGTGGAGTAGCTTGCATTAGGCGATGCTTCTTACTGAGATTAATTATAATGTATGTGTAAAAATGTGTGAAGGCATTGGAGAGCAATGAAAGATAGACAGTCAAACCTTGGCAAAAGGGAACCACACTAGGTGAAAAATTGACATTTTTGTACCTGTTTACAGCTGTTCATTTCAGGATACTCCTTAATGTATAAGGCATGTGGGATAAACCTTTAGTTAACCTCACACCTATCAGTGAAATAGTGAACGTTTTTCCATTAAATTGTTAACAAGGCCAGAATTTTTCTCTTACCACTTTTTTTTTTAACATTGTAGCAGAGATCTTAGTAAATGAAAGAAACCAAGAAAAGCAAAAGATTAGAAAGGAAGAACTTACCTGTCTTTATTTGCAGACAACATAGTTGTTTATGTAGAAAAGCTTAAAGAATCTGCCAAAAATTATTAGAAAGAATAAGTAAATTAAGCATGATTACAGGTACAAAGTCAATATACCAGTAAACATGCTATTTTTATATACTAACCATAAATATTTAAAAATGAACTAAAAATACCATTTATAATAACGTCAAAAATCATAAAATAAATGTGATTAAATTTAATGTGTAAAAGCTCTATGTTGAGGGCCCAGCCCAGTGGCCGAGTGGTTAAGTTGACACGCTCTGCTTTGGTGGCCCAGGGTTTTGCCAGTTCAGATCCTGGGCGTGGACCTAGTACTGCTCATTGAGCCAGGCTGAGGCAGCATCCCACACAGCAGAACCAGGACCTACAACTAGAATATACAACTGTGCACTGGGGGGTTTGGGGAAAATAAGATAAGGAAAATTGGCAACAGATGTTAGCTCAGGTGCCAATCTTTAAAAAAAAAAAAAACATAAGATAAATAAATAAGTAAATAAATAAATAAAGCTCTATGTTGAAAATCACAAAATATTACTGGGAAAAATATACCTAAATGGTAAGCTACACTATGTTCGTAGATTAGACAACTCAATACTTCATAAGATGTCCATTCTCCCCAAATCACTCTACAGATTTAAGGCCATTGCAATAAAAATTTAAGCAGCCACTTTTTTGGAAACTGAGATGTTTATTCAAAAGCTTACTCAGAGATGCAGTGTTTGGAAGTGTTAATAACCACTTTGAAAAGGGACAAAATTGAGAAATTTATAACATCTGATGCTATAAAGCTACAGTAATCAAGGCAGTGTGAAAATGGTGTAACGATGCACAAATAGCTTAATCTAACAGAATGAGGTTCAGAAATAGACGTATACAGTCAACTGATTTTTAACAAAAGGGGAAAGACTAGTCTTCTCAACAGGTGTTGCTGACACAACTGGATATTCATGTGTGGGGGAGAAAAGAACCTGGCTCCCACCTCACACTATATACAAAAATTAATTCCAGATGGATCATAGACCTATAAAGCATCCAGAAGTAAACATAGGGTAATATCTTCACAACACGGGTGGGCAGAGATTTCTTAGAACACAAATAGTAGTAATCTTAAAACGTTCAGTATGCTATAGCAAAAATACCATAGACTGGGTGTTTTAAACCGCAAACATTTATTTCTCACAGTTTTGGAGGTGGGGAAGTCCAAGATAAAGGCACTGGTGGATCTGGTGTCTGTTCAGGGCCCACTTCCTGGCTTGTAGACAGCTGCCTTCTCACTTCTTCCTATGGGAGAGATTGAGAGAGAGAAAGAGGGAGAGAGAGAGAGAAACCTCTCTCCTGTCTCTTCTTAGAAGGGTACCAATCCCATCATGAGCGCTTTACCCTCATGACCTAATTACCTCTCAAAGGCCCCACCTTCAAATATCAGCACACTGGGGATTAGAGTTTCAGCATATGCATTTTGGTGGGACACAAACATGCGGTCTATCATAATTGGATTTCATCAAAATTAAAAACTTCTGATCATTAAAATATATTGTTAAGAAAATGAATAATTGTGCCATAGACTGGGAGAAAATATTTGCAATATCTATTTATATGACAAAGGACTTGAATGTATCCTGAAGTATATAAATAACTCCTTCAGCTCAATAATAAAAAGACAACCCAATCTAAGAAGAAAAATGGTGAAAATCTCAAAAAATCAATTCACAAAAGAAGATACAGGAATGATCAATAAGCCATGTCAGTCGTCATCAAGGAAGTGCAAATTAAAACCATGAAGAGATACCATTTCACACCCACTAGAATGACTATAATTTAAAAGATTGCCAATACCACATGTTGATGAGATCATTCTCCTAAATTTCTAGTGGGAAAAGAAAATTGAAAGCTGTTTGAAGAATAGTTTGTCAGTTTCTCATAGAATCAATCATACGCCAATTCTTTGACAAGAAATTCACTCCCTGGTAGATGTTCCACTCCTTGGTATTTATCCAGGAAAATTGAAATTATGTCTTCAAAACTCTTGAGCACTAATATTTATAGCAGCTTTATTCCTAAAAGTTCCCAAATCAGAAGCAGCCCAAATACCCATCACCAATTGAATGTATAAACATATAGTAGTCCATTCAGCAATGGAGTGCTGCTCAACAGTATAAAGGAATGAATTACTGCAAGCAACAACATGAATGAATTTCAAAACCTATTGAGCAAAAGAAGCCAGATGCAAAAGATTATCTTCTGTATGATTACATTTATTGATGTTCTGGGATAGATGGTACAAATCAGTGTGATGGTTGCCTCTGGTAGGGGCATTTGACTGGAAAGGGGCTTGAGGGAACTTTGTGAGATAAGGGAAGTGTCTATATCTTGACCGTATGGTGGTTGTGGTTACATGAGTATAATCTGCACCAAAATTCAATGAACTGTATACCAAAAATCTGTGCATTTTATTGCTTGCGAATGATACATCAATTTGAAAAATATAATAAATTAAATAGCAGATGATTCACAAAATCAGTGAACTGAAAGATAAGTTTAAGTAATTTACACAGAATATAGCATAGAGACACAAAAAGATGAAAAATAAGAGAAATGACGCAACTTGGAGAATAGAGTGAGAAGTTCTTAAAATGTTTAATTGGAGTCAAAGATAAAAATAACATAGAAAATGAAGGAAAAGCAGGATTTAAAGAAATAATGGCTGAGAATTTTCCGGAAATTATAAAAAAAACCCACCAATCATCAGGTAAAGGATTCCCAACAAATCCCAACTGGGACAAATTGTATTTATTGTAGCTCCTATCTTTGTATAACAAATCTCTCCAAAATGTAATGGCTTAAAACAAGAATCATTTATGATGTCTTACAGTTTATATGGGTCAGGAATTTGGGAGTGGTTCCACTGGATGGTTCTGACTAGAGATCTCATGATGTTTCGGTCACGTGTTGGCTGGGGCTGCAGTCACCTGAAAGCTTGATTAGGGTTTGAGTAGGGCATCCAGATCCAAAAAGACTTGCTCATATGGCTGGCAAATTCATGCTGGCTGTTAGTTGGGGCCCTTAATTCTGTTCCACATGAGCTGCTTTTTGGGTTGAATGTCCTCATGGCATGGCAGCTAGCTTCCCTTGGAATGAGTCATCCAAGAGACTGAGGAAAAGCTACAGTGTCTTTTAAGATCTACTCTCAGAGTTATATGTGGGCACTTTCACTGTATTCTGTTGGCCACACAGGGCCAGCCCTGATTTATTGTGGGAGAGGACACCTCTGATTACCAGAAAAAGTGGATCATTGGGACTATCTTGGCTGTTGGCCGTTGTAGTAGCAAAAGTACTGAACAAAAACAAAAAGAAAGTCTTAAAAGCTTCAAAGAGGAAAGATAGTTTACATATAAAGGAGTAAGAATTAGGCTTTGAGTTGACATCTCAATGGCAGCAATGGAAGCCAAAATGTGGTGGAATAATATCTTAAAAGTTCTGAGAAAAGAAAACTGACAACTTGAATTATAAATCTAGGGAAACTCTCTTTCAAGAAGGGTGAAATAAAGGCATTTTCAAACAAGAATGAAGGGTGCTTACCACCTACCTCAAAGGATGTGCTTAAAGGGGATGAAAAATGATCCCTGGTAAAGGGTCTAAGATGCAACAGGGAGTGGTGACCATAGAAAAATGGCAAATATGTTGTAAAATCTTTTAAAATTAAGGTATAAAGTAATAATAATCATTCTACCCTAATAGTATTAAAAATGAGAAAATGCTGAATAAGTGACCAACAGCAGCATGAAAACAGAGTAGGAATAATTGGAATTAAAGTAGGAGAAAATGTCAGTTATTTTAAGAGAAGGCAGCAAAGGAGAAACGGGAAACCCAGAAAACAATCAGAGAGAAAGCATAAATTGAGTGTAGAAAGAAATCTCGCATATATAAATAGTCAATGTGCCAGATAAAACCAATGATTGTCAAACAGATTTAAAAAATAAAAATCAGTTATACGATATTGATAAGAGACAGACGTGAAATATGAGGATGCAGAAAGATTGAAATTAAAAGCATAGAAAATATGTCTGAGAAATAGTCAACAAATTTAAATGCAGGTTTCATTATGTTGGTATCAGGGAAGAAGCATTACTAGAGACAAAGATGGTTGGCCTATGATGATGAAAGTTTCATTTTACCAAGATGATAGAAAAATCCCGATCTTGTATTTACCTACTAAAATGCTTCAAAAATAAGAAGCAGAATTTGACAAGAACTAATACAGAGAAATGAACAACTAGGAAATTTTAATACACCTCTATCAGAAATTGATAGAACATTCAGACCAGAAATCACTAAAGCTTTAGAAGATTGTACAACACAATAAACTTGATCTAATGGGCTTATAGAATATTGTTCCAATAGTTGGAGAATACACATTAACAAAATTTGATCACATACTGGGCCATTAAGCAAGTTTCAGTAAATATCAAAAACAGTAATTGGGCTGTTGCCTGGCAGCCCAGCAAAGCTGTCTCCACTGAGAGTTTCTGAGGGCATTGTTGTAGAGGTGGGGGCGGTGGGGGTGCCTAGTGACAGCACAGCAGGAATGCACATCTGGATGATGGACATTGGGCAGACCAGACTTGGACACCAAGTCTTTGAGAATGAAAGACTCCTTATAAGGGTGACCTTGGCCTCATTCTTCAAATTGTGATGTGGTGTTTTCATATTCCTTCATCTTTTCTCGGCAATATCTGTGAGGGATAAAATATCTAAGGACAACAAGTAAGGAAAGGTGTTTTCTCCAGCAAGGAATAACAATGAAAGCCTAGAAAAAAGACCTCAGTAAGAGAAAGGTCTAGATTTTGAAAGTGTTCCTCTAGAAGCTATAGAGGTATGCCCTTCTGTGATCATTACAAAGGATAAGTTTGTAGTGAAGGATGAAGACCACATTCTACACTTCTTCCCCAATTCATGATTGAGATTGCCAGACTGATTTGTTCCCAAATGGATCCCAACTGATCCAGGATGTCTCCATCAGGAAACACATTGGGTAGAGATTAAGAATTAGCTGGTATTAGTAAAGGACCATGAAGACTTTCACATCCCTATCTCTCACTTGCCCATCTAATAATTTTCTAAATCTTTCTGCACTTTCAAGCCCAAGGAAAACTGATGAAGGTAATAATGGTTAAGAGTCACGGTTATCATGAATGAATTACGGACTATATTAAGATATAAGACAGTACTTAGAGTTTAAAGAAAAACCCACCTTGTTCTCAACCCAAGAAGAATTTGTGTAGTAGCTAGCCTTCTTGCAGTTGCTCAGGAGAAAACTTGGTTGTAATCGAATAAATTTCAGCTGTCACTCATCAACAAATGTTCTATGATTATGATATTAACTCATGTGAGTAACATATCTCATGTGGTGACAGAGCAACTTAATCTTGCTTATGAATATTATGTAAGAAAATACAATTTAAAACATACTAAATGTTGATATTGTTGCTTGCTTCTTCGTGATCGATCTGCCCCTCATGCTGGTAGCCCCACGATGGCAGAAACTGTGCTGCAGTGGTTACTGCTGGATTTAGCACATTGCTGAGCATATAAGAATGAATTGAAAGGTCAGTGAGGCAGCTTCCTCCTCACTCCCAAAATGGGAACATAAAAGTTTTGTTCACTGATATCAGTGTATTTAAGGTAGAAATCAATAAGAAAACCACTAACAAAAATCATAACTCATCTCATTGGAATTTTAAGGATATTTCAAAATAACTCAAGGATCAGTGAAGAAGAAATTTTAATGAAAATTACAAAACAGAGTTACACAGTAGAGAATACTACATATCAACACGTGTGGATTGCAACTAAAATGATAGGAAGAGTAATATTTATAGGCTTAAATGTGTCAATAGGAAATAAGAAAGGCTAAAAATTAATGAGTTAAGCATCCAACTTAAGAAGATGGAAAAGGGGGAAACAAAACCAAAGAAAAGAGAAGAAAAAAAAATAAAATTAAGACCATGAATTAATAAAATATAAAAGATAAGGGATATGGAGCCAAAGGTTAATGTTTTGAAAAGACTAATAAAATTAACAAACTGTGGTAGTACTGATCAAAAGAAAAAGAGAAGAGGTACAGATAAAGACTATTACTATTACAACTATTACAACAACGCAATTACAGTTTAAGCAGAGATTTACATGGATTAGAAAGTATTTGGGCAACTCTACTACTATATGTGAACTGTATACATTTATTCGTATATGGTATATGTTTATTGTATATTTATTTATATGGTCGGGTTCTGGTGAGAGTTCTTTTCCTGGTTTGCAGACAGCTGTCTTCTCGCTGTATCCTAACATGACAGAGAGAGAAAGATCATCTTTCTTGTGTCTCTTTTGATAAGGGCACTAATCCCACTCCTGAGGGCTTCACCCTCATGAGCTAATTACTTCTCAAAGGCCCTTCCAACAAATATCATCACCTTGGGGTTAGAACTTCCACTGAGGAATTTTGGAGGGACACATTCAGTCCATAGCACACCAGATCCAGGGAATTTGCTTCAAGAATTTATAATATTAATCTAATCTTATGCAAATTCTTCCAGAAAACAGTCAAAGATAATTTCCATCTTATTCTGTGACTTTAGTATAAACTTGATTCTCCAAAGGAAACTCCTAAGGAAGGCAAATTAATGTCCAGTCTCACTCAAGATCCCCCTGCTGCTCAGGAAAGCCCATTATGTGAGGAAGTAAATAAAAAATGTAGAGTTTAAGCTTTTATGCTTTCTTGGATATGCTTGTTACACTAGTTAGCATTACCCTACCTAACTCAGAAAGAAGTACTAGGTTTAAAAATAGAAAGACTCAACATCCTAAAGATATCGGTAGTCCCCAAAATGATCTACAGATCTGATACATTTCCAGTGGACTTCCAGCAGTGCCCTCCATGAAGCTTGGCAAGCTGATTCTAAAGTTTATATAAACTCACCAAGGGCCAAGAATGGCCAAGACATTTCTGAAGGCAAGCAACAGGAACTCGTATACACTGCTGCTGGTGAAAGGGGTGCTAACATAGTACAACGCCTATGGAAAATAATTTGACTATTATAATAAAGTTGAAGATAGCACATCTTTGACACAGCAATTCTACCCTCTTAGACATGCTCACTAGGTGACATGAAAAATGATGTTAACAGAAGCATTTTTGTGACAGGACACAATTAGGTAATAGACAAATGTCTATCAACAGCATAATGGACAAAAAAAATCATGGCATGTTAATTCAGTGGTGTGTGACACAGCAACGAAAATAAATATACTACAATATGGATTAAATATGATTTTAAGTGAGAAAGGCAGTTAGCCCAAGAATAGATATGATTTATCTAAACTTTTTAAAAATGAGAACTGTACATCATTCAATGATATTAGATATGTGATAAAATTAAAAATGAATGCAAGCCAGTGATAAACACAGAAGTTAGGGTGATGGTGACCTCTTGGCAATGGGCAGGAGGACTCTTTGGGAGGAGCATGTAGGGCTTCTGTATTGGTTCTAGTCTATTAAACTGGTGTCGGGTTAGGCGTGTTTTTATTCTCATCATTTATGACGTAGCTATATGTCACAGTATTTATATGTATCAAGTATTCATAATTTGAAAAATAAGAGTAATCATTGGCTCCAACCATAGTCTTTTTGCCAGACCATTAATAGCTGTACTTATTAAGTGACAGTTAAGATTTTCCCGCCAGTGTGCTTGACGTATGTTGCTTCTTTTTCCTTAAAAATATTCTGCTTCCTCATCAGTTTACCTATAATGGGAAGATTCTCTTTGGAACCTGGTTCACGTCTTACCCCAAGTATCTGGGACCATCCTAGACTTTAATTTTCTCGTCTTTAACATTGAAATAGTAGTGCCTAGCTTACAAAGTTGTCGTGCAGATTATATATATCTTATTGAAACTGATGTTAATGGTTATCTCTTCATGCAGATTTTTTCACCAAGCATGCTGCACATCTGCTACAAAACGATAGGATATAATGCCTCTCCTCAAGGAGCTAGATTTATTCACACACAACTAGACGATGCTGCCGTGAGGGATGTAATTGTGGAACATAAACAGTATGAAAGAACCTCATAGGAGAAAGGATTTGTTTCTCTAAACTCAAGGAAGGCTTGAAAGAGGTTGTGGCATATGAGATGAGCCTCCAATGATTTTTTCAGTTTGATCTCGTGGATGCAAAGCTCCCCTTCATCTTGCCCACTTTCTACTAAACACTAAGTGTTTCAAGTGAGTCACCACACCCCCGTAAAGAATGAGTGTTGCTGTGAAAAACTCATCCATCCCATAGCTTAGCCTCCCTCACTCTCACTTCCATTCAAGTGTTGCCCGTTTTAGTGGAGGGATGTTAGTATCACAAGGACGTGAAATCATCTTTGGTTGTTGGTGGACAGATAAACAGATTCCATTTTACCCTCGTCTAGACTTGGGCAAAGTAAGTGCCCTAAAAATGCCACATGAATATTTTTTCGGAATGTTATGTCTCCATGAATCATCTGGCTTAATGAGACTGGTCATTTTATGTCCATTTTTTATGTGACCAAGACAACCAATATCTGACAAATTTACTGAACTAGAGAGAAACTTCTGGGAAAAGCTAACACTTACTGGACACCAGCTCCAGCAAGCCACAGTGCTAATTTTTCTATTTCTGAATGATGCAATCATCGCTGCAAATTTAGGAGCATTTTAAAACCTTATAGTTTATTAAAATCTTTGGAGACTTAATGTTTTTAAGCTTTCAGCATTATGTAAGCTATCTTTAATACTGAGAATTTAATAGAAACAAGGGAAAACCTGTATGCAGCTTCTCCAGAGATTCTTCTTGAAAGCTCAGTTCTGCTAGTAGAATTTTTTAAAAGAGGGGAGGAGGTCTACTTTCTTGTCTTCTAGATTCTTGTCTTCTAGATTTCTTGTCTTCTAGATCATTCTAGCAATGATCCCTTTAAAACGTTAGTTAAGCCATGCCTCCCCCTTCTTTTAATCCTCCAGTGGCCTCTTAGAAAAAAAAATCTGAAGTTCTTTCTGTGGCTTACCAGACCACTACATAAACTGCCCTCACTTCCTACCTCTCTTCCCCTCACACACTGTGGCCCAGCCACACTGGCCTTCTTGCCCATCCTTGAACTTGCCATGCATGTTCCCAAAGGCTAGCCTTTGGGCTAGCCTGGCAGCCACTGGCAGGATCGCTCTTGCTCAGATATTTACAGAGCTCTCTTTCTTATTTCACTTAGATTTCTGCTCAAATCTGCTCAAATGCTACCTCCTCAGAGGGGCTTTTCCTGATCACTCTATTTAAAGTACAATTCTTGCTGATCTCTGTACCAAACTCTGCCGTATGTTTTTTCATAGCATATGTCACTATCTGGCATTATTATTTATGATATTGTGGTTTTATGCTTGTTCTCCTCATTCTCTTGAATGTAAGCTTCAAGAGGAGGGGGACTTGTCTGTATCCTGGTGCTTGGTACATAGTGGTATTCAATAAATATTCATTGAATGAATAAAAGAAGGAACTTACATTTCTGTTGCCTAGAAGAGATAGGGTTAAAAAAAGACTGAGGCTTTGAGGTGATATCCATGGTGGTACAACACAGAAGTAGTGTGAGTTTTTATAGAAAATACACAGAACTTGACATCGGAAGATCTGAGGCCTTCTAGATTAGGCGTATGACTTTGGATAGGTCCAAGTGTCAGCCTCCTCTGACCAAAAAGGATTAGACTAAAGTTCAGAAGATCAAAGGAGTTAAAGAAAGTAGTAAGTTTTCATAAATCCTAAAATCTTAATATAATTATTACCATCTGTTTGGGACAATATGCAAATATTATAAAAGCAAAACCAGCTATTCAAATTAAACCTTACCACTTTCAGAGCTAGAAATCTCTCCTAAACATCTAATGAACTTCCAGTCATCTTTAAAAGGAAACTTAAATGCAATGAAAAGAATGAGTTGAAAGGCTGTTATAAGATAACAAAATATAATGTTTCCATATATACATGCATAGAAATGCAATTATGAGCATTGCTTTCTTGTCTCTTAAATTTCAGTGTTTATAAAATTAGCTAGGATTTTCATATTGGTTCTTTCTCTAAGGAGTAAGTAGATATGCTAATCTCAGATGGTTACAAATTTTAATTTCGTTATATCCCCAGCCATCTCTTAGATATAATCTTTGTAAGTCATTCTGTGTGGATAAAAGAAAACAGTAAAAGCCTGCTTCAAATTAGATTGTTTAAATTTCCTTTTTCTAATAAGGAAATCCTTGCTGTTGTGATAAATACTAAAATGCTTTAGTAAGAAGATAAATTTCTAAGAGATTTATTTAAAGTAAAACAAAGATTTTAAGTATTAATATTTGAATAAATAAGTGAGAGCTGAATTTTATAGTTTGCCAACTCATGCTTCTTTAGGTAAGGGTGTATTTTGATACGTTAACCTTATTTATTTAGCTTTTTAGCCAAGATGGTTGCTGTTTTATTGAGACACTCCATGCATAATGCAGCCATTAAAATGTGCATGTTGAAGCCCAGGTATAATGTGCGTGTCTGTTTACTTGAAGGAGGTTGAGGGCGATTTTATTAAAACAATGTCTGTATGTATTGGAGATGAAAAGTGCTAAACAACCCCTGTGGAAGAAAACCAACTGTTTGGTTTGCAGTGCACGATTTCGGTCGTCTACACTGCCTCGATTCGATGAGCGAGTCTTCCGTTGCTCCAGCCTTCTTTCCGCTCTCTATTTTGTGCACAGAGTTCACTGAATAGAGTCTCAGAAAAGGGGAGGGGCCTATTCTGAAAAGAAAGATGAGGGTAGCTCCAATTCATTACCCTGGGAGAGTTCCCAATCACCAGTCAAGGCAGACCTCAGATGTCACCTCCTAATGACATCTTCCCCAACCATCTTCTCCCTAATGTTCCAGAAGGACATGTTTTTAGGCCCTTTGAGTTTACACTTTGCATAATCTTCTACTATATCCTGTATCACATGATACAGTGTTAATCATGTACGTGTAAGTATTCCCAACACTCTGAGCTTTTCCAGTCAACTTGGTATCTGTGAGCCTAGCACAGAGCCTGGCCTATATTAGGTGCTGACTGTATCTTTTCAGAATAAATAAGTTACTGCAGGTGCTATCTACAACCCGCCTCCCTAAGAAGGACTGAAAGTGCACAGAGTCCAGCCAAAGTTGGGAAGGAATGATCCTGGCTTTTTCTGTGGACTGCCAAAATTTAGAGGGTACAAACATTATGCATATGGTTTTTAAAGACTGTCTAGTATTTTAAGCACCCTTTCTCAACAATAGTCCCTTTCCCAAACTCAATTCTGCCACTGTTTTTCCTTTTAGGATGGAGCTTGAAGTGCACAAGGGTTGATCACTTCCCCCTTCTCCCCTCTTCCCAATGAATCCCACCATTGATTTGAAAATTATTTTTCTGCTTGCCCTGAGCTTCACATTTGTTATTTGGTTCTCCCCTTGCTAAACTATTCCTCTTGTTCTTAAGGGTCCTGGGTGTAGATGTGTGTGCATATGACTTTCTCCAATGTAACTAGATTTACACCTGGCCCTGCAAAAGAATAGATGAGAGGGTCCGTGATGTGTGTGTGTGTGTGTGTATACTGTGAAGGGAAGGGTGGAGGTGGAGAAAGAAGATTGGAGAAGTTAGAGAGAAACTTAAAGACGAACGTGAGTTTTATGGTCTCTGAAAATTTCCTTGACATTCTTTTCCAGGTTGACTTTGGATTTGCTAAGAAAATAGGATCTGGACAGAAAACATGGACGTTCTGTGGAACTCCAGAGTATGTAGCTCCTGAAGTCATTCTTAACAAAGGACATGACTTCAGTGTGGACTTTTGGTCCCTGGGAATTCTAGTGTATGAGCTCCTAACGGGCAAGTAAGTACCTTCAAGCTGTGTTCAGCTTCTTCTTCAGAGAAGTGCAAAAATAACTTCCTAATGATAAAAAATATATAACTTAAGAGTTTAAAATTTTGGAAATGTTTTTGATTAAGTATGATGCCTTTTCCTTTTTACATTATTTCACATAGCATGCTTGCTAGTTTATAACAGGAGAAAAGATTCAGGAAGGTGTTGGAAAGGACAGAATAGCTGTGGTTTACCTAAAATGGCAAGGCCTGTTATTGCAGATAGCATATTAAGTGTGTGAATATTTTGGTAATCCATCATAAGAAAAAGAAAAGGAATTGAAGTTGTGGGCTATTATTTCCTCCTGTATGTATTTTTTGTAATTGAGAAAATAGCAATCATTAAATCCATTGATCAATTAAACTAAATTTAGTCATGTTCTTCCATCTCCTCAATAAATCATTAACCAGAAAAGCTAAGAGAGGACCAGCCCGGTAGCATAATGGTTAAGTTCACTTGCTCCACTTCAGCGGCCTGGGGTTCATGGGTTCGGATCCTGGGTGTGGACCTACACACCATTCATCAAGCCATGCTTTGGTGGCACCTCACATACAAAATAGAGAAAAATTGGCACAGATGTTAGCTCAGCGACAGTCTTCCTCAAGCAAAAAGAGGAAAATTGGCAACAAATGTTAGCTCAGGGCCAATCTTCCTCACCAAAGAAAAAGAGAGAGAGAGAAAGAAATGCTAAGAGAAAGCAACATTGCTGGATTTAAATTTTAATCCCCTTGTCAACTGCTTTCTAAAGGTGCTAATGAACAGAGACAAGACACAACAGGAGTTTTAGCAGTTGAACTGTCATTCCTGAAGAGATTAAAGGGCTGTATTCATGAATTCAAGATCCCAAATATTCGACACCAGTACACACATGCACAGACACACATATCCACACGTACACACACATTTGTAGGCTGTATATAACATTACCTCACATTTGTAAAGCTCTTTACAGTTTACAAAGCACATACATGTGTATTTTCTAGTTTAGAATTTACAAACGTGTGAAAGTTAAAGCAGGAATTTGTATTATTATTTTATGATTTAAATTTTATAGATTAGAAGATTAGAAAACCAGGTCCGAGAGCTATCTGCCTAAGATCAGAAATTTGATCCCAGGTGTTCTGACTCTAAATGTGACACACTTTCCATTTTACACAAGTTCCCTGGATATATATGTTTTTAATAAAATGCATGGACACACACACAGGATTTAGATCAGTTTTCCTTCCAGTTTTCTACCTCCATTTCTCACTAACCGATAAACCTTTATAACCAAATATTCTCACTCTTAATTTAAGGGAGGATTTGCATATGGAATGGCATAAGAAATACTGGAATGAACCCATTGATGGGGTTCAAGTCTCAACACATACTTTACAAGAAGAGAGTTTCATAGAACTTCTTGAATTTTTTACACTACAAATTTCAGTGTTAGGTTGCCTGTGGCTACATTTTACTTCCTTGTCCACATACATGGAGCAAGCAGATATGAAAGATTATTTTATATTATCTGTAATCATTTTCAAATATTCATTGCTTAAGATTTTAAGTAAAGAGGAGAAAAATTTCCAGACCGTCATTCAGAGAGAAATGCTTAAGGTCTTGAGACACACGAATTCTAGTTTGAGAATTTGTTTCCTCCTCCCTGAGAAGTTTGTCAGCTGCCTTTCTAAGAGATGCCTGATGGTTCCTGTGGGTAACTGGGGAATGTACGTCTCAGTCTTTATCAGCTGGAATCAGTTGTTTCAAAGAGTAGGGAAATAAAGTGAGGGAATAAGGAAGAGGGGGAAAAAAACCAATAACTTGGAGTTGCTAAGGTGACCTTGAGCTGTCGGAGAGGGTAAGAAATTGTGTTTGTAAAGGTTTTCAGGGTAGAGCATGAGAAAAGTAAATTTTAAATGACGAGAGTCAGGAGTAAATGAGAAAAGAACTTAAAAAACCCAAAACACAACATGGTTGTAAATATATAAATTTATATAAATATAAATTTGAAAATATAGCAGTGGTTTTTGTTTCCTGCCTCATTTTCTTTACAAGTGAAACCTACATTATTGAGAAGTTGGTGTACTGACCTTGTTTCAAGTTTATTACCAAGAGTGAGAACTCTCAGAATCAAAAGGTCTCGTCTGAAGCATGACCAAGATACAGCAGAGTAATTCATGAAAGTCTTCTTTAATTTTCAAAAATTAAATGAAACAGGGGGCCGGCCCCCTGGCCGAGTGGTTAAGTTCGCGCGCTCCGCTGCAGGCGGCCCAGTGTTTCGGTGGTTTGAACCCTGGGCGCGGACATGGCACTGCTCATCAAACCACGCTGAGGCGGCATCCCACATGCCACAACTAGAAGGACCCACAACGAAGAATATACAACTATGTACTGGGGGGCTTTGGAGAGAAAAAGGAAAATAATAAAATCTTTAAAAAAAAAATTAAATGAAACAATAGAATAGATTATTAAAATGTTTTAAAAGCAAAGTATACACATTAAAATGTATTCCAAATGCAATGGTCAATTCCCAATGCTTTCTTACTTTCCTGCTCATCTTAGCAACACTTTCCATGACATACTCTCTTCACATGGCTTCTAGGACCTCTCTGTTTCTCAGTCCTTTTCCCACACTGGTGGCCCCTTCTCAGTCTCCATTGTTGGATCTTTCTCATTGTCCCTACCTCTCAGCATTAGGCCACTTCAGTCCTTGACCTCTTTTTCTATCTACTCACTCCTTGGATGATATCCTCGAGTTCCATGGCCATAGTACTGTCTGATGATTCCCTAGAATCATACCTCCGTCCCTAACCTCTTCCCTGAATGACGGACTCATAAATTCAACTGTCTGCTTAGCATCTCTCTTTGGATGTTCAAAACATAACTCTCGAGTCTCTTCTTCATAACCTGCTCTGCACCCCTGCACTTCCACTCCCCCCCCCCCCCCCGTCTTTCTTCTCTTAGTAAATGATAGCCTCATTCTATAGGTCAAAACACTTTAGCATCATTTTTGAATCCTTTCTTTCTCCCACACACCCCATTAACAAATCCTGTTGGCTGTACCGTCTAAACAGATCTGAAATCCAGCCACATCTCACCACCTTCCCCACTAGTCCAGGACACCAGGCCTTCCTTCCCTGATCACTAGCACCATCACAGTTTATCCACACATTTAAAGAAAGCTTACTCTGCCTGCTGTAAATTAGATCATCGGACTCATAACATATTCCCAGGTCCTTACCATAGCCCACTAGATTATATGATGTTGCCCTTATCTCTGATACCCCTCTCCTGCCTACTCATTCCAGAAACACTGCCCTCCTCAGTGTTCCAGAAACAGCCTATGCCTACTCCTGACTCATGGTCTTTGTACTTGCTGTCTTGGAATCCTTTGCCTATAGAAAACCATGTGGCTCATTTACTCTGTCTCTTCATTCATACCTCTGCTCAATTGTCAACTTATGAGAGAGGCTTTTCCTGTCCACCGTGTCGAAAAAAATCACACCTCTCTGTCACTCTCTGTCTCCTCCTTTATTTTTCTTTTTAGTGATTATCACCACTTGACAAATTATCTGTATGTGTATGTGTGTGTGTAGTTTTGTTAAGTGATGTGAAATTAATGAAATTATTTTCTAGCATATATCTAGATTTGTTATAAAACAACTAATGGGGGGATGGGAAGAAAAAGGGAGAGAAAACAAGGAGAAACTTTGTTGTAAATGTGTCTCAGGCGCTGGTCCCAATGTCCTATTTTGGCTTTTCTCTAGCCCGCCCTTTTCTGGGATTGACCAAATGATGACCTACAATTTGATTCTCAAAGGAATTGAGAAAATGGATTTTCCCAGAAAAATAACAAGACGACCTGAAGATTTGATTCGGAGGCTTTGCAGGTGAGAATGACAATTAAAAATTCCTTGTTCTTGGGGAAAGTGTGAAGGCTTCTAATTTCTGTTTCCACACATTTTTAAATTAGATATATGTTTACTTTTGGTACTGTCCCACGTAGTTAAATTATATTTAAAGAAAGTCATTTTCTGTTTTGCATCTGTGCTGGGAATTTGAGTTTACTTCATGTTATCGAATCACAGTACTTACTTCTAGTTTAGAAGAGATCCAGATTTTTCAGGTTATCTTTAGGGAGCATCTTTATCTGTAACAGAGCAAAATAGAACCCCAAACCTTAATTTAATAAAGGAGTAATTAATTTACAACCCTATTTTGAGAGAAAAATCAGTGATGATGGAAAAGTGTTACTATATATATGCCCTCTTTCAAGCTTCCTTTTAAAAAAAAATACCCCTCTGGCTTTGTTCTCAACACTCTCAGTTTCTACTTACATTAAAAATAATTCATTGGAGAACAGAAGACTTCTAGAATTTTTGTTTAAACTTCACTTTATCATTTTTTTTGCATATTTGAACTTTTTTTAAAGCATTAAAATTTAATAAATTTAGAACGTGACACCTAGCTTTGAGTTGCCACAGAAATTTCTGCATGCTTCTAAGACTCCAGCTCAGATGTCAATGATTTTCTAAAGTTTTCCTGGGTTTTCTCAGCAGAGTTGTTAAGATAGCACCCTCTTGTTGTTTTAAGCATTTATTCAGAAAGCTGGGATATATCTCTCTCTCTGATTTGACTGTGGCTCCCCCAGAGAGGGGCATGTGTTTTTCATCTCCCTATACTCAGATACCTGCTCTATAAATATTGTTAAGTAAATGAATGAACAAATAAAGAAAAAATGTTAAATTTTAATTCAAAGCATAATTATTATAAATTGCCTTTTAAAAAAATTTTATTTTAGGCAAAATCCAACAGAAAGACTGGGAAATCTGAAGAATGGAATCAATGACATTAAGAGACACAGGTACTTAGTTCCCTGCCCAGAAAATATAGCAATTTTTAGAAAAACGTGGTAATCTTGATGGTTCCCTCAGTAGGCCACAAGGGTCCCTTTACAGATGCTCAATTTTTCCTTTTTGGTGTTTTATTTTTAATTTGTGTTTTACTAGATGTGGGTACCATAATCAACCTCAAAGTGATTTCTCTAATGCTGGAAATTCATATCAAGAATAGATGAAGATATAAAACAAGTTACAAAATCACATCTTCAAGTTATAGCAACATAGCCTTTTATCCACTGCTATGCTTATTATTGTTTTTCATATCAACTTGGATTCTATAGAGGAATTAAGTTCTAATTTTGACATTTGGCTTCTAATTAAAGTAGGATACAGTCATTGTTGTCAATATTCAAGAGGATGGGTCAGCTAAATCAACTGTTTGTTTTTTTTAAAGATTGGCCAGTTGCCAATCTTCTTTTTTTGTTTTTCTGCTCTTTCTCCCCAAATCCCCCCAGTACGTAGTTGTATATAGTTTTTAGTTGTGGGTCCTTCTAGTTGTGGCATGTGGGACGCTGCGTCAGCATGGCCTAATGAGAGTTGCCATATCCGCGCCCAGGATCTGAAACTGCAAAACCCTGGGCCACCGAAGTGGAGCGCACGAACTTAACCACTCAGCCACGGGCTGGCCCTAAATCAACTGTTAAATAGTATTCTATCCCAGTTTTTTCTGGTTTGTTTTTGAGTTTTTTTGTGAGAAAGATTCGTCCTGAGCTAGCATCCATTGCCAATTCTCCTCTGTTTTTGCTTGAGGAAGGTTAGCCCTGAGCTAAAATCTGTGCCAATCTTTCCTCTACTTTGCATGTGGGACACCACCACAGCAGGGGTGATGAGTGGAGCAGGTCCACAACTGGGATCCAAACCCGTGAACCCAGGTTGCCAAAGCGGAGCATGTGAAACTTTAATGACTCTGCCACGAGGCAGGCCCCCTCTACTCCACTTTTAATTAATATTATATCTTTCTTTTAAATACAATTTTCCTTTGACTAGCTCTCCAAATTTTGAAACCTCATGTTGTATTTTACTTTTTGTGTAAAGTACATTGATTTGCACAAAACCTCAAACAATCTTTTATCCTTACATGGTAATCTAACATGCACATTTTCAGTTCTGTGAATTTCCAAAGCTGGCCTTCAGACCATTGATAAGTTCCATAAGATATCCTCTCTGACTTGGTGACATATGTGGAAGTTCAAGCCTTCAAGATTTTTTTTTAAATCTATGCCTAGCTAAATCCTGCAATCCTCAAGATGTTTTAATTTTGCTTATGATTCACAAATATGAAATCTTACCTATTGATAGTACCATTGATAATACAAAAAAATAAATTTGAGAATTTCATTATTGAAAACCTTCGAACACACTGATGTTTACTTTCAGACATGAAAACACTTCTCTATACTTCATTCCTTTCTGGATATTTTTACTGAAGAATTAGGGGCACATCAACACAGTGTGAAAATAAAGGGAGAGATGCTGCTCAATAGAAACGCTATTCATTTTTCTCAACAGTAGCAGTGCAGCTTCAAAAGAAGAATCCCCAAGCTGCCAACCCTGCTCTATCTATTCATGAACTTACTTGAAATAAAGCCATGTATTCAGCATTGTAAATTCATATGGGCTCTGCCTTGGGGTGTATTAGGAAGGGAGGGAGTCATAGAGACAGACAGACACATCTGTCGATTTTATAGACATCAAAATGCTTATTGTTTTGTTCTGTGTCATCCTTTGAATTGCCTTCAGTGTAAAGCTCATTATTTGTCTTAGATTCCAATTTATCTTTCTTCCTACGTGCTGTTATCACAATTTCTTTTCTCATTATAAAATGACACATAAACACACCCATTCATATTGAACAAACAAGTGTCCTGTCAATTAAAGTCATTCTTCCAATATGTTTTCCTCCTTTCCCTCATTAAAGAAGCATCTTCATGTTTTGCTCTGAGGTAGTTGGGAAATTGAAGCGATGCCATTGTTAACAGGCTCCAGTTTTATCTTTTACTTCTCATTTACCTGAGGCTCATTTAAATGGAGCTGTCAAAGTGCAGTTGGATGCTCATGCAAATTAATACTAAAGGATTTTCTCACCTCGGCCTGGTAACGAAGAATTTTGAGTTTCCATCCCTGTAGGAATTAACTCACCCACTCTTCTTAGAAGGCAGGGTGTTCTTTGCCGAGTAACTGCGGAGTCGGAGTGCAGTGTGTAGGGTAGAGTCCGCTAATAAGCGGTAGCAGATTTGCACAGTGCCTTCTCGGGAGCCCTGGAAGCTTAAAAACATTATTCACCCTATTTTCGTAGTGCTTTTTAAGATATAAAGCTTGGGCAGAAGTGCCTGAAAGGTAGATATCTCTCTGCCTTCAAATAGGAATGTTCTAAAACCCTCCACAAGTCTCCAAGGTATATAGCTTCTCTACCCAGTATATTCTTGGAATTAAAAAAACAATTCTTTCTAAAATTTGCCATCAGATTTTCCCACTCTTCCCTAAAGTAAAACTGTGATTTTTTTTTTTTTAGAGGACTGTTCATTTTAACTTTGTATGTAAAAACAATACAGTGAAACATGGCATATTGTTATATGTGTATCCAGTCTGTGTTGAATCATCTTTCCTAAAAATAGAGTTCTTCCCTCCCCTATTTATGAGCTAACTTACAAACCAGGCAGCAGTCATATCTCCCAACTCCTGTCTGAAAAGAGGTATAATATATTTGTAGGGAACAATTAAATCTTTCCTGCTAGGTAGAGGAGCAATTTGTTTCAAGTGTCTTAATGTTACCTTTAATATTTCTAGTCCCTAAAATTACTTTCAAGAATAGCTTCTACAAGTCTTCTAAAAATGAAGAAGCAATTTATGTGCTGTTGCTGCTAATAATTCATTGGTGAATATTTTTCACACACGAGTGCATGCTGGCACTTGCATTACTTAAAATGTGGTTAATGTCAAAAGGCCAAGTGTTAAGTGAATAGCCACTCATGTTGAGTAAATATTGCCGTAAGTCAAATTGTAACAAGTACTCAGCAAGAAATGCATAGGCTCTTTGATTCAGTAGAGTAACAGTAATGATTTTTATTAATATTTATAGAGTAGCTTCTGGATAGAGAGCATTATAAAATATGTTAAAAGGAATTGTGGCAGTATTTGGTGGCCAAAGAAAAGAATCCACAGAACTGTGTACCTAGAAATCCCTAAAAATGGAGCTTCAGTCATGCAAAGAAGCTGATGGATGGGTCAAGAAGAGGACTCCTGTGGTTTCGTAGCTAGGACAGGGGAAGCCGTACAGCTGAGGTTGCTGTCTGACTCTCACTCTTTGATTTAGAGTCTCGGCAGCTTATCCCAAAATGGCACTCTGGGTTAAGAATGACGTCTGAAATGGAATGTACCAGAGCCTGCCCTCTCTGTTTTCAGTACTGTCTCGCTTGCTAAGTTTAGACTTGGAGTGGGAAACCCAGTCAAGGACTGAACCAAAACGAACTCCAGGGGTGGGAGGGATTGAGAAGGGTGGAAGAGCGTCGCTTCTGGTATGGCTGATGGGCAGAGGAATGTGACAGCCCCCTAAAAGTCTCCCAGTCTTCAGTCTCACACCTCCCACCACCATCCTGCCCGATCACAGACCATTGTGGTCATTCTCCACATATCAGCCAGAATTATCTTTGGGAAACATATCTAGACTGCATCATTTCCTTAGAACTTTCTCATTGCTTCCCATTTTGCGTAAAATCCTGATTCCTTACGGTGTCCTACAATGTCCTACATGATCTGGTCTCTGGACATTTCTCAGACACTTTTTTTTTTCCCTAGTTTTCCCTGCATTCACCAAACTTCAGCTCATTCCCATCACTTCCTTCCATTTGGAAATCACTTGCCAGAGATCTTCCCATGGCTTCCCCCTTCTCTTCATTCTGGCCTTAATTCAGATATCACTTCTTCAAAGACCACCCCAGCTAAAAGCAGCCTCTCCTAACCCATCCCCATCCCAGTCGTCATCTACCACTTTATTCTCTTTTATCTTCCTAGTACTTACTAGTATCTGAAATTTGTTTAAGTATTTCTATTGTTTACTTGTTTTTGTTTCTTACCTTCCACCAAAATAAAAACATCGTAGGAGCAGAGTCTTTATTTCATTGATGCCTGGGCCCAAATTGACTTTGTACAAATTTTTGTTGCCTGGCTGACCTGACCTTGGTGACCTAATAGAAGAGATCAGTGGATACAGAACAATATTGTTCCATGTTACTTATAAGATCCTGAGAGACAGAGTACATTGTTTGTGTCTGAAAAAAGAAAGGCCTCCTTACTTTTGCTGTTATATTACTAGCCCACCAAGCTTGACATGTATCGTAAAGAGCAGATCAACCCTTTTAGATTAATGATACGGAAGCAATAAGTGAAAGAACTTTAGCTGGCCATCAGCTTAATCCCATATTTTCACAGATTGCTGTAGAATACTTTTTAAAACCCTTGGTACTTTTTAGATCCTTATCTCCACCATGGTAGTGTGACATTATAGACGTGAGAGTAAGAGGTCCTCTGTAAGCATGTTCTCTGGTGGAGTCATCCAGTTGTTCAACAGATGTTTATTGAACCCCTGTTCTGTGTCAAGTACTGCTCCAAGTGTTAGGGACACAGAAGGAGAGGAAGCAGATGAAAATCCCTGTCCTCAGGGAGCTTGCATTCTTGTGGGGAAGATGGAAAATAAACAAGACACTTAAATAAGTATACACTGGATAATTAGATAGCAATAGTCTTAAGGAGAAAAAATTAAGCAGGGAAAGAAGAGTGGAAGTATGGAGGGGGTGGTACAATGTTGATTGGATGACCAAAGAAGCCCTCATTAAGAAGAAGAGATTTGAGAAAAGACCTGAAGGTGTTGAGAGAACAAACCCTGTGGAAATCCCGCGAAAGAACAATCCACCCAGAGGGCCAGAGTGCAAAGGTCTTGAAGTGGGAGCATCTGTGGCTTGTTGGAGAAGTGGCGAGGAGATGACTAAGCAAGAGTGAGATTAAGAGCAAAGTAGGAGAGTGGTCAAGTGGGAGAAGTGTGGAGGGGGTAAGGATGGTTTTGTAAGGCCTTATGGGTTATATAGTAAAGAGTTTGCCTTTTACACTGAGTGAAATGGGAAGCATTGAATAGTTTTGTACAGAGGAGTGATGCGAGCTCACTTAGGTTTTAAATGATCACTCTTGCTCCTGGGTTGTTTCCCACGAAGAAGAGCAAGAGGACCCATTGGGAGGTTATTGTAATAATACAGGCAAGGAATAATTGTGGCTTGGCCCATGCAGGTGGAGTGAAGTTGTTGAGAATTTGTCAGATTCTGAATACAGATATATTTTTTTTTTTTTTTTTTTAAAGATTTTATTTTTTCCTTTTTCTCCCCAAAGCCCCCCAGTACATAGTTGTATATTCTTCGTTGTGGGTCCTTCTAGTTGTGGCATGTGGGACGCTGCCTCAGCGTGGTTTGATGAGCAGTGCCATGTCCGCGCCCAGGATTCGAACCAACGAAACACTGGGCCGCTTGCAGCGGAGCGCGCGAACTTAACCACTCGGCCACGGGGCCAGCCCCTGAATACAGATATATTTTGAAGGTGGTACTGACAGGATTTGCTTACTGAGGTAGGATGTGAGAGAAAGGATAACTCCAAGGTGTCTTTGGTTTGAGCAACTGGAAGAGTTGAGGCAAGTATTTTGGGGAAAATTTGGAGCTCCACTGTGGACATGATACATACTACATGATACATGCGTGTTAGACATGCATGTTAGACATCCAGTAGGGAGACAAATAGCGGTTGTAGATATTAGCCTGTAAATCAATGGGGAGATCTTGGTTGGAAACAGAAACATGGGAGTAATCAGGATATAAATGCTTAAAGCCACAAGACTGAATGAGATTACCCAGGAAGTGAGAGTGGGTAAAAAAAGAAGACGTCAAAGGACTGAGCCCTGGAGGACACCAACTTCCTATGGAAAAAGCAGTGGAAAATGAGGGAAAGCAACCAAGAAAATAGGAAGAAAACTGGGACAATAGCATGTCCTCAAAGCCAAGTGAAGAAGGATTTCAGGAAGCGTGATTGATGAACTGTGGCAAATGCTATGTAGGTCAAATAAGATGAAACTGAGAATTGAGGCCATTCAATGGAGCAGAGAGGGTGAAACCTGATTATAGTGTGGTCAGGAGAAAATGAGTAGATAGAGTGCTTTAGATAACTCAAGGAGTTTTCCCCCAATGGAAGGAGAGAAATGGAGTGAGAGTTGAGTGAGAATTGGAAGGGAGCACAGCTCATTGGAGGATGTTTTGTGTTTGGAAGAAATAAAATGTCTCCCTGCTGATGGGAGTGATCCAGCAGGGAAGATGTTGAAGATTCAGGAGGAGGAGAATTGTAGGAGCATGACTTTGAATAGAGAAGGACATGTGGGATGGAGTACACAGGAGAGAAGCAGACCTTAGCTAGAAGCAAAGGCAGTTAGTTCATAGTACAGGAGAGAAGGGAACACACAGATGTAGGTGGGTAGGCAAGTACGCTGGTGCAAGGTTGTGGAAGTTCTCTTTTTTGCTTCAGTTCTCTCTGTGAAAAAGGAAGCCAGGTCATCATTTGGGAATGAGGGTAGGGAGAGGTTCTGGAAGTTTGAGGAGAGAGGACAAAGTATGAATTAGGAGTCTAAGGGAGTGTGACAGTGAGTGGGACAGGGAAATCTAGACTGATTGCTGGGCAGCATTAAGGGCCCCTTGGAGTTCATGGGCATGACTTTAATGTGAGACCAGACGACCAGCACGGTTGAGTGTTTTTCTCCGACTACTTGCAGCTGCCCTGTTGCAGGCAGGGAGCAGGCAACAAAATGGATTGACAAATACTTGACTTGCAAATAGTTTATCAGACAAGTAATAGTCCTCTGTACTTTTCTCATTTCTCAGGTGGTTGAATGGTTTCAATTGGGAGGGACTGAAAGCACGGAACCTTCCATCACCCTTACAAAGAGAGGTATGGTACCTACCATATTACTCTTGATTCTTTTGTAGATATTTGTTTTTGTAAATAAATTTTAGAGGCGTGTGTATAACAGATTTTAGATTTTTTAAATAGTTTCTAAAAATTAAGTTAAAATGTCATAGCAATTGTGATTATAAGGACTAAATAGTATTACCTATTTGCTGGGCATTAACTCAGCTCTCAGGAACCAACTACATAGTCCCCAAGTAATCAGCGTTAGTCAGGCTGGCAGAGGGCTCTGGAAATGTAATATGAACCTTATAGGTAATTTTAAATTTTCTAGTAACCGCATTAAAAAGGTGCAATTATCATAGTATGTCCAAAATATTATCATTTCAATGTCTAATCAACGTAAAATATTAATGAGATGTTACATTTATTTTTTCATACTAAGCTTTCAAAATCCCAAGTGGATTTTAAACTTTCAGCACATCTCAGTTTGGGCTAGCCACATTTCAAGTGCTCACTCACCACATGTTGCTGGTCGGACAGCCCAGCTCCAGAGAAAGTAGGACGTTTCCTAACTTGGGGAGCCAATGACTCAAGAATGATCTAGGTCAACACCCTACAGACTTTATGCTGTGTTCTTTCTAGAGGAATTTTGGAGATCTGTGTCTCCCCTTGTACCTTTTTAGAATGACATCTGGATTTTTTCATCATACATTTAAATCATTGTGTAGAATGTAATTTCTAGTATGTTGTAAATATTGACATTTTAAAGTAAAACATTACTGTTACTTCACTCCTTTAAATATGTCCAATGTAATCTAAATACTGTTAAGATTTGATACTCATCAGCTATTTAAAAAATACAGAGAGAATTATTACATCATTCCTTTTTCTCTCTGAATTCATATTTCCATGTTTCTATTCCATTTTCCCTGCAAAATTTCATTCTAATGTAGAATAATTTTATGCTTGGCAATCTTTAATTGATAATTTTTTTTTTTTTTGAGAAAGATTAGCCCTGAGCTAACATCTGTTGCCAATCCTCCTCCTTTTGCTGAGGAAGATTGGCCCTGAGCTAACGTCTGTTCCTACCTTCCTCTATTTTATATGTGGGACACCTGCCACACTGTGGCTTGATAAGTGGTACATAGGTCTGTGCCTGGGATCCGAACCAGCAAACCCTGGGCCATTGAAGTGGAGCATGTGAACTTAACCCCTACGCCACCGGGCCAGCCCTGAATTGATAATTCTTTAAGTGCCTTCAATTATGGTTTTATGAACTGTAAAATTGTTGTGACAGCAGAAGTTTCTGTGACAACACAAATATGTCTTCTGGATTCAATTATAATTACATTTTTATAGCATGTGGTATCAAACAACATAAATATATTACAAAATTTTCGAGTAATTATTAAATGAATATTTTTTGAAAAGAAATTATTTAATGTACCTGTGGATATATGCTGTTTATTAAAAGAATGGGATCAGGGGCCAGCCTGGTGGCATGGTGGTTGGGATTGCGTGCTCTGCTTTGGCAGCCTGTGGTTTGCAGGCTTGGATCCCGGGCGCAGACCTGCACACCACTCATCTGGCCGTGCTGTGGCACATCCCACACAAAATGGAGGAAGATGGGCACAGATGTTAGCTCAGCGACACTCTTCCTCACCTCCGCCCCTCCAAAAAAGGGATCATTCTCTACATCAATTCTATTCCTGTTGAAAATTTTATAGATGAAAGTGCTAAGAGTAGTTTTCACATAGATAAGTAAATGGAAGTGAGGATTTTATAATAGCAATGTCACTTTGAATGCCTTCTGAGTGATCTCCTCACCCTCCCAAAAAACACATTATGATCTGTCATAAATAGTATTTTTAATGATATATCAGCTGATAATTCAATTAGATACTTCTTAAATTTGTTTCAAAGCAAAGAACTGGAAAGCACCTGATTCACAAAATAGTTTAATTCCAAGGTCATTTCACTCTTTCAACAGAGTCAATAATATTTTGAATTGTTCCTTTGTTTGGCATTCTGGAAACTTTTATATGGGTCAATTAACCATATGAAAATTCAAAGTTGGTGAGAAACTTTTATAAAGTGGAAGAAAGATTCTGGAAAATTTTGATTTTTTTGAGTATTTGCTTTTAAAATGTTTTTCAATTTGAAAAAAAATAGATGTCATTTCGGTCACTTTTTCTTTTGGAAATAACTTATTGGGCCAGATAGCTTCTATTGAATGTAATTCAGTGACCCCATCCATTTGGTCTAAAGGGGATATCTCATGAGGTTGAGAGTGTGACTGAAAAATAATAATTGGTCACCCTTCCCTTATGTGTAACTTACCAGCGGTTGCAGTATAAAATCTGTGTGAAGATGTAGAGAGCATTCTCCATGTGTAATAGCATGCTCAGTCAACATTGTCCTCACCTTTGGTTTAATCCTTTCTCTATTAGCTCAGTGGACCCACAGATCACAGCTACTTTGACAAGTATCCTCCTGAGAAGGGAGTGCCTCCAGATGAGCTGTCAGGCTGGGATAAAGACTTCTGACAGAAAAAAAGATGATTACTGCCTGTCTACTACCGAAGAGGACTATGAGCACCGATAATCCAACACTGATAATTTCTCTCTTTGGAGTACTATAATATCTTTTGAAAGACCTTTAGGGAAAAGAAATCGCTGCCCATGGGCTGAGGTGGACGATAGTGGGTATGGAGGTGGTTCTAAATTATAATATCTCATTTAGTGCTGTGAATTATTCATATATTCCATTCTTCGCTTTTCTCAAATGTTGAAGGCTGTCCACAGTCAGAACCATCTTTGTTGAAGGGGCATAGTTTTCTCTGCAATCTATTGCTCCACCCCAGGCAGACTCATCTCCTTTGAGTCCTAATAAGGCTTACAAACTGTCTTGCCCTTGAGCAACTAACTAAGTCGTGCAAATAGAAGGAAGAGCAAGGTGAATTTTGCAAGGGAAGATTTCCCTGCTCTCAACAACTCTGTGAAGTCATTATGGCGTCTTAAAGTGGTGGTTTGCAGAAATCTCGCAGTCAGTAGAGCTCTTGATTTTACCTGCATTCAACCTAGAAACACATTACTATGCTTCTGATACTAGTCTGGCGAAAGGCAAGTTTGAGTATTTAGTCAGTATTGACCACTCCCTAAAATAAACGAATTAATTAATCCAACCAAGTAATTATATTCTATTGGGGAACTTAGAAAAAATAAACCAAGCAAAAATTCTTTTTCATTCTCCTGTGACCAGCTGTGATCCCTCAGAGACTCTTCCAAAGGCTTCTTAGAGGTGGTTATACTGTGTGGTAAGCGATGGGCCTTGGGAAGGTTTTATCTTATATACTAAATGTTTTCACAATCAAAGTAGAAAACACACAGCAACAAAATTGTGAAGGCTTTTCCTTCCCATGAAATATGGAAGAGGAAATTCTAATAGGTGAGGTTGCTGACTTTCAGACTCTCAGATATTTTGGCCAATTCTGTGATTGTTGCTATTAAAAGACCAAGAGTATGGAAGAACCACAATTACTTTTTAATGAAGATCCCATTGGCAAATGTTGGTACACTCTAATCACTGCTGTGTTAATAACTCTTTTAAAATACATTTGAGTCATGGATGTGTTTATGATTTTAGATGGTTAAGGCAGGCAAGCCGCTGGAGAAGTGATGGAACTTTAGAAGTACAAGTCACCTGGCATCTGCCCTCCTCCTGTCTCCTCCTTGCAGTCTTCCAAATACTGAAGAGAATAGTAGTTTCGATAACATTGGACACCAGTACCTACGAGCTTTACTAGTGAATGTTTTTATGTGTCCACCACCGTCACTCCCTTATCCTCCTTCCAGAACGGATGGGAAACAGGCTTTCTCTGTAACTTCTTGATCTGGCAGAGTAAAAATAACATCTAAGTTATTGCATTATTCAAGGTTCTGGTTCTATTTTCATTTGCTCATATTCTATGGGAAAAGCAGCCTCTATCCATACCCCACCCGTATATTCAATGTTCAGAGAAAGTCAGCTATATGCTTCCCAAAGAGTTAGACCAGATAAGTAAGGCCCAACCCAAGAAGGTGCGTCCTTAACAAACTGAATTCCCACATTTAGAATCCTTTTGCTGAACCAAAGACTTTTTGTTTCCTGGAGTAGTATTTTTAAAGATTATGTACTGTACATAGAAGAACCATTTTTAATAGGATTGACATAACCTGCTTAATGAGTTTCTAAGATTTTTAAAAGATTTTTATTTGCATTTGGTTTGTAAGCACTGTATGTTTTTCCATGTATATATTTTTAAATTACCCACTTATAAATGTAGGAAATTTATGTATTGGGTGGATATTAGAACTGTACAGTTATAATAGTAATGATATTCTCAAAGGAGATTAATAGTTGTAATTCAAAAAAGGCCGACATATTTACAAATAAAAACCAACTTAGGTTACTACAGGTTTATTTTGCCTACGATTGGCCATATCAATATGTAATTGCCACATGTGATTTTACTGTGTTTCTTTAGAATACTTTATAAAGATGAAGAAATGAGAGACTGAACTATAATATGATCCCAATTCTACTATTTTGTATTTGGGTGACCTTGGGAAAAATAACTTTACTTCTTTGAGTACCAGCTTTCTCATTTGTAGAAAAAGGCACAGTAAAGTAATACTACTTTAGATGCCTGTTTTGGGGATTAAATAAGATATCTAGAGAGTCCTTTACTGATATCTGTGAAATAATCAATGCTGCCTAGGTGAGAGCTACTGTTAACTGTCTCAGTTAGAATTAAAGGGGCCTTAATAACCATCTAGTTCTGAATCTTATGTATCATTGGTATCTGTATGCACAGTTGTACCAATTAAATCCAGTATCTATCTTTTCCTTTTCTTTTAAACCATGAAGTAAAGATGGTTGATCAAACTTTAGTGCGTAAGATGAAGAGTTAACCCTCACCAAAATGAAGTGCTTTATTAAGAGCTCACTTAAATTTCTAAATTTTAATTTTTTTATGAATTAAGGAGATATATATGTGTATATTTTTTTCCTTAGGAAATTATCCCTCTATATACAAACCCATCATATTTCTAATCATTAAATAATTCTTAAGCTCTCTTTCCTAGGTGCAAAGCTAGTTTTTCATTCTTGAGTCTCTTCTCTGTGGGGTCAACTTTTCATAATTATAGTTTCTTAATCATTTTTTCTCTAAATTTAAAATATATGGAGGGAGGAGAATGTAGTGGTGAAAAGGAAGGGATTTGGAATAAAAAAGATCTGGGTTTGAATTCTAGCTCTGCCCAGATTTGTGTGACCTTGAACAACAAACCACATCTTTATTCATCGGTAACTTGAGTTGCACATGTAAAGCTTTGAAACGTTGGGCCAGAATATTATTACTTGTAGGTCATTGATTATAAACATTTGGAAATAAATATATGCTTATATTTCTTTGGGCATAATAACAAATCCTTGTTCTTTATTGGCAGGCATTGTACTAGAAGTATTTATACCATTATCTCATTTGCATAAAATTCTAAAATAATTATAAACACACTGACTGTTGACTGCTCTCAAAGCTAAATATTGGCCTCAAATATGCATTTTATTCACAATTTTGCTGTGATGGTTTTACTTGGCTTAGTCCCAGTTACTATGATCAAATAACAAATTATCCACAACTTAGTCACTTAAGACAACCATTTTATTGTTCTAGATTCTGTGGGTCAGAAATTCAGACAGCACATGGCAAGGATGGCTTGTCCCTGTGCCCCAGTATCTGGGGCATCAAGTGGAAGGACTCAAAGACTGGGATGATTCAATAGCTGGGAGCTAGAATCACATGATGGTCTTGTTCAGCTACATATCTGGAACCCAGGCTGGAGCTCCTCAAAGACTAGGACTGCTGACCAGGGTGCCTACCCATGTTTCCTCCATGGCTTGGGTTCCTCATATCATGGTGTCCTTAAACTAATCACACTCCTTGCATGGTAGCTTAGGACTCCAAGAGCAAGTATTCCAGCCAACAAAGGAGAAGCTGCACGATTCTTTATAAGCCAGCTTTAGAGTCACATAACATCACTTCTGCCATACTCTATCGGTGGAAACACTTTACAAGCCCATCCAGATTTGAGTGGAGGGAGCAGAGACTCCACTTCTTCGTGAAGTTTCAAAAAATTTGCAAGCAAGTTTTAAGACTGCCACAACCCACGATCTGGCTACAGATGACTTATATTACTGCCATATGCAAAATAAATTCATTCCCTCTGAAGAGCCTCCCTAAAAATATCATGTCATTACAGCATCAGGCTCAGACTCAAGGTTAGGAATGTGTCATCTAAATCCATTCTGGGATGGATGAGGCTCCTCAGGTATAGTTCCTTGGATACATTCTTTTAGGTCAGAAGGCCTGTGAACTAAGTAAACAAATATCTGTCCCCACACTCACAACACTAAATCCTGAGATGATCAAAGGATAACCACAATAGATCCCTGCATTCAGAGAAGGAGAAGATGGGAGGCACAAAGCAATCACTGGCCCCTAGAATTCTGAAATTTGGTCCGACACATGTTACCATTTCTCTGCTTAGGGATAAGTCCTACTCCCTGTGAGTTGTTCTCTGTAGCTCTCGGCTCCACCTTGTAGAATCTTGGTTCTGCCTTCTGAGTCCTCCTTCCTTTTCTATAAGATATGGCTGGTATTTGCAGCTGACTTCTTAGCCTGTTCCCTGCCCATAAATGTTTGGTGGTAGAGATGCCTCTTTTCAATTTGTCTGTCTCTTTATGCCAAGCTGATACATTTCCTTTAAAAACTTCATGAGTTTCCTGTGTGTGAATTTATGATCCACTCCATTTAACAAAGCTACACTCACAAATCTTTCCTGTAGAGATGCGGTGTGAAAAGCAACTCTTAGAAGTTCTGTGTTTTAGAATAGTGTACACAGCACATGCTTAAGATGCTCAGAAGGCCTTTTGTCTGTCTGAAAGATTGTGGTAGACAGCTTAGAAGATGGCTTCCAATGATCCCTACT
Organism: Equus quagga; assembly: GCF_021613505.1. Classification (NCBI taxonomy): domain Eukaryota; kingdom Metazoa; phylum Chordata; class Mammalia; order Perissodactyla; family Equidae; genus Equus; species Equus quagga. The sequence continues at coordinate 91,767,732 of NC_060269.1, forward strand.
TATGGTATTCATGCCATTTTCTAATCCCCTCTCCTTGGGTGTTGACTGAACATAGTGACTTCCTTCTAACAAATAGAATATAATAAAAAGTGATGGGATGTCACTTCTGAGATTAGGTTACAAAGTGACTCTGCTTCTGTTCTGCTCACCCTCTTGCTCTCTCATTTGCTTACTCTGATGGAAGCCAGCTGCCATGGTGTGACTTCTCTATGGATAGGTCCATGTGGCAAATAGCTGAGGGAGCCTCTGGCCAACAGCCAATGAGGAAATGAGACTCTCAGTCCCACAACTTGTGATGAACTGAATCCTGCCAACAACCACAGGAGTGTGCTCGGAAGCACACCCTCCACCCGTAGAGCCTTCAGATGAGACTCTAGCCCCGGCCAGCACCTCGACTGCTGCCTAGTGAGAGTCCGGGAGTCAGAGGTGTCAGGTGAACAACTGCCCAGTTCCTGACCCACAGAAACTGTGAGATAAGAAATGTTTGTTGCTCTAAACCACCAAGTTGGGAAGGAAAGATGGACATGAAGTGGGAGAAGCAAGAACAAAGTGGACACAAGTAGACAAACTGGAATTCTTGAGGAAAAAACTGGAATTTGTGATGACAAACCAGACCTAGGAGGACAAAGTGGAACCTGGGTCTGCCTTTCTTGGTTGCCAACCTTGGTCAGATGGGTGGCCTGCAGGATAACCTGGCACCTTTCACATATCCCTGGCTTGGGGTTTGCAGATGCTGAAGGAGCAGTCTTGCTGGAGCTGGAGGAACCATAGACCTGGGTGCCACCCTTTGCCGAAAGGTGAGCTAGCAGATCGGCAACAGTGTGCATGAACCGCAGTAGTACTTGCTCTTCCACTGATCTTCAGAGTGTAAATATGGCTGCTACTCTCTTCTGCATTTCAGATCTTATGCAAATTTCTCTTGTAGCAAAGCCTAACTCAGAACCATACAGAGAAGGGAATTCTGGGAAACATATTTCTAGCTTAGCTAGTTGTCGGAGTACAAAGTCACTCAATTTCAAACCTAGTAAAATATGTAATATATGGTTATTAGGTAATTTATTTAGTTTGAATTTTTAAGTAATGAAATTTTCTTCCTCTCTTTCTGCTCAACATTTATCAAAGTGTACAGAGGACATGGGCCACATGACTCAGATGAAACCAGCGATAACAATTTGTCTCAGGTGATTTACAGGTGAGCTCTAAATCGAACTAGAGCTGGAACATTTTCAATTTTGGAAAATATAAACCCAAGATATTTTTGTTTAATTGTTGGTTACTAAATTAGAAGTGATATAATGAAAAGTAATATGAAATGTGTTGTAAGTATAAACTTCCTCAGTGAGGAAAAAACAGACATGTGCTGAGAAAAAAAACAAAAGAAAATATGCTGTGCTAAAGGAAGATCACCAGCAGTGCATCAGTCCTGGAAACCACGCAGAGCGAATGGGGCTTACTCTGGAGGGAGTGGGGAGAGTGCCAGGGGTCACACTGCAACACAAGCTGAAAACAAGTCAACTATCCAATCCTGCCATTTACGATTCAGGAAGGTGCTAGATGGCTCCGTGGATCATAAAAGGCAGGACCTGGAAAGTTGCTCTCTTCTGTATTCTGCTGGATCAGCCCCTTTTAGCATCTGTGTTCAGTTTTGTATTTAGGAAGGATAGTCAAAAAATTAAAGTATGCCTAGAAATACTTAAAAATTCCATCCATGAGTCAAGGCCAAAAAAAAGTAAAGTATAGAAAGTCTGATAAAAACTTTAAAATATATGTTTTTCTTTTTGAGGGTCCATGAGGATCAAAGGGAGTAAGGGGTATCCTCTTATTCTAATGGATAGTGAATGTGAAGAGTAATATTTAATACATGTCTTAATTGATTCATTCAACAATTATTCATGGAGCACTGTTCCAGGCACTGTTGTAGGTGCTGAGGACACAGCAGAGGGACAGAAGTCAGTCCTATGTGTACTAGTAATTATTAGACAACTAGGCTAGCACTGATGATCTCCAGGTGGTGTGTGATTATGGATACTTTCCTTCCTTGTCTATTTTCTATGTTTTATACACTGAACTTATGTAATAAAGAACCAAACTTACTTTAAAAGATAAATCTGAATCAGAGAGATAGACTAGATACCAGAATGATCATTTAAAAAAAGGACTCTTGGGGCTGGCCTGGTGGTGTAGTGGTTAAGTTTGTGCACTCTGCTTTGGTGGCCCGGGCTTTGCAGGCCTGGATCTGGGCTCCGACCTAGCACCGCTTGTCAAGCCACACTGTGGCAGCATCCCACATGAAATAGAGGAAGGTTGGCAACAGATGTTAGCTCAGGGCCAGTCTTCCTCAGACACAAAAAAAAGGACTGTTGAACATCAACGACAAATTTCACCGTCATCAGGTTATAGGCAGCAGGCTGACGTGACCTCTCAGGCCTCTCCAGCATTAGGTGCCTATTCACTGAAACCTTTGAGTCAAACTCTTACAGACTCTCTTTGTTCTTTGCCTCTCCATTCTGACACATTTCCACATGATGCAAATTAAGCCTTCCACTTGATAGCAGCTGGTAATTTACTTCTTTAGGTGTTTTTAGCTGTTTCTGAAGAATACTTAGTTCTGTTTCTGCCAGACTTCCGATGCCTTGGCTCTCCGCCTTCTCCTCCCCCGCAGGCAGAGTATCTCCTGACAACAATTCTCTCTGCTAAATGCATATGCGTGAATTAATTAATTAGTTAATTAACTGTTTGATTGATTCTCTCAAAAATTTGTGTGCCTACTCTGTGCCAGGCACTGGTGTTCAGCAATGAGCAATGTAGACAAGATCTTGATCGTGAAGCTTATGGTCTAGTTGCAAGACGGTGACAGTAAGTAGTTAAACAAATGGAGAACATTACAAAACAACATAAAATTTGGATGTGCATAGAGAAAATATAAATTAAAAAAATGTAGCTGTGGTTTATCTTGTCTCCTTTGAGCTTCCACCTACTTCTTAGTGGGAGGTGGGGAATTAAGTCTCATCCAGTTTAAAGTTAATCTAATTAAATAATTTAAACAGTCTCTCTAGGGCAGTGGTTCTCAAGTTTTGGTGAGTATCAAATTTTGATGAGGAACAATGCAAATATTAAGGCCCAGCCCCCATTCCACTTCAAGGAGCTGAGCCTCTGTGGGCATTGTTAGCTCCCCAAGTAGTTCTGATAAACCACAAAGTATGAAAACCATTGTTCTATAAAATGTTCAGTCTCTCAGGCAAAAATGCTCAGGCTCTCATTTAACGTCTCTTCTAATTACATCCCTGATCAAGATGGAGGATGAGTTAAGGCTCCAAGGCCAGATGTCTAGTACTTGATTGCTATTTGTTTGACTGATGTTCTTGGCAGAAGTTTATGGCTGGAGAAGCTCATCATCTGTCCTCTCTGGGCCAAAACAGGGCCCAAGGCCTCCCTTGATGACTTGGGTTCCCCTTGGCTACTCCTGGCACTGCAGACCTTTGGGGTTTGACTGTGGTCCCTTCCAGCTCTAGCTGAGACCTGCTTTGCAGAACTCACTACAAAGGCCACTGCTCCCTACAAGGTAATCTCCTCTGATAAGCTCCCCAGCTGAGACCTACTGAGAGTTATAGGTCCTGCTTTTACAATGCAGAAGCAAGAGGACTGCCTGAGGCTTCTGCAGGCTGTGCTGTGCCCCCAAGGTTACTCTGCTGCCTTTGCTGTAGGGCAGCCTGTGATGAATCCTAAACGGGAAGGAGGGGCTTCCTCTCCTCTCTCTTTCTTTCCAAAGTGCCCTCCTGGAGCAGGCTTTCTCCTCTCTCTTCTGTCTGGACTTCCATTACACACATAAAATTCTCTGGTCTCTTCCACAAAGCCTGATCCTTTATAGGCTAAAGGAGATAGAGGAATTTAGATAATCCTTTCTCAAGACCAAAGCTTAGCTTTTGAATTTCAAATGCTTAATGTTACCAAAGACTTTCTCAGGGCAACCTACTGGAACTAATCCTAATCAGCAGGTGGATGATTCTAGAAAAGAACCAAGATTTATTCTCAGGAAGGCAAAAATAAGATCACATCAATCATTTAAAAGAGAATTATTTCCCCTTTGCAAAAATAAATAAGCAAGAACCTTTCACCGCAGTGATAAACTCTATTCATACAATTAAACAGGATGATGTGATAGAGTGGGGCTGAGAAGTGAGAAGGGCTTTGACTAAGCGGTCAGGAAATGCTTTCCCAAGGAGGTGACATTTGAGCTGAGACCTAAGGGTAAAAGGAAACAGCCTTGAGACAGAGAAATCAAAGGCAAAAGCTGTGGGGGTATTAATGAATTTGGCATGTTTGAGAAACAGAAAGAAGTCTTGTAAATTTCCAGAATAGTGAGAGCTCAGAGAGGTAGGTGGAGCCAGATTATGAGAACCCCATAGGCCATGGTAAAGATTTGTTTCTATTCCAAATGAAATATAAAGCCATTTGATTTTTTTTTTGTCTTTTGGAGCAGGGGAGTGACTTGATCTGATTTATGTTTTCAAAAGATCACTCTGGTGGCTGTGCTATGATGGAACATAGATCAGGTAATAAAGGAAGCAGGCAGACCAGTTAGCAGGCAGTTGAATTCTTTAATTCAGGGGGAAACTAATGGGAGCTGGCTCAGACTAGCATGTCAAATGGGTCATGTACAAGGAGTGATGGGTAGATTGGGGCTGTGTTTTGGAGAGAGGTGACAGGATTGGATGTGAAGAGTGAGAGAGAGGAAGCAAGCAAGATGATTCCTGGGGTTTTCAAAGTTCTAGGTGAGTAAATATATACAGGTATATGTATGTGTGCATATCTGTATGTGTATATGTAAGTATATGTCTTTGTATATATAAAAATATATATTTAATTCTTTAAAAGTACCCTTTCTTCTTCTAAAAACAATTTGCAGACTGTGATCTGAGTTATTTTTCAAGTAGGGCTGCCAGGTTGTATATTGATTACAACTATACAACATAAAAAAAGGAAAGGGATTGACATTTTAAGCACTTATGTAACAGACAGTGTGCCCAGTACTTTATAAATGTTCTCTCCCTTGGAATTTATCCCTCAGCTTTACACACTTATTGTTTCTACTATTTAATAGATAAGGAAGCTTGATCATGGAGGGAAAAAAAATTAATGCACTTCAAAATTTATTCAACCAACATTTTTAAAGGACCTACTGTGTGCCTTAGATTCTTAGTTGATGATCAGAATGGGTAACATCATTACCATTACTATGACCATTTACTGGGGAAAAAAAAAGAGTTTTAAATCCTCCTTATTGTATGGTATATTTTCTGGGTGCAAAACTAGTTAACCTGAAAGACCTTGCCTTTCATGCACTAACTTAAACCAGACATAACAGCTGTGGTCAAAAATATTCTCAAACATACACTGTACCAGGATGTCATCAAAATATGTATATTATGTGTAAGTAAGGTTGTAATGGTGTTAGATGGTGGAGTGTGACCAGACGGGGAGTGTTCTAAACTTAGCTTTCTCTCTCTCTGCGTGCTAAGTTCAACTTCTACTACCTTTTTTGTTTTCGTTGGAACAAAGCAGAGTTGGGGACACCAGCTCTTTCATGTGGCTGCTCCATCAGTCGTCTTCAGTTACTAGTCACATCAAGTCTTTCTTTTGCAGGAGTCTACACCTCCCTTCTATGGAATAGACCCAATCCGCAAACTCCAATGCCATTTTCATAGCCTCCCTTGGTTAGCTGTTCTGTACTTTTTTCAAACTCAAGCTCAATTCTGGTCATCCCCAGCAGGTCTGGGCCATCAAATTTATCTCCTATTTTTCACATAGGACTTACTGATATTTTTGTTTCTATGACTTGCATTCATGATGTGCAAGTATGAAATAAATGAACAAGATTATTTATGATGGTAGTAAATATATATTCAAAAGACTGTTGGCTACTCAGGGAAGTTACCTGCAGAATCACGTAATGAAACAATTTATCCTTTACTCCAACTGATCTCTAGATAGAAAGGGCAACCTAAGGTCATATGGAAACAAATCAGAAATCTATACAAGCCAAGTCTGAAAAAATGGATGAGTAGGAATGATAAGCAGTACCATTTGGGTTCAAAATAATGGGCTGTTATCAAGAGAAGAAATGGACCTGTAAACTAGAGGGATGCCAGTATTTTTGGAGTAAGTGTGTAGCCAAACTTTTTGCAGTCAGTGTGTAGCCTCCATGCTGTAGGCATGGAGGGCAGCACTCATTTAGAAGAGTGAGTTCTAACACGCTTGCTAAATATTAGGTCATATTACCCTACTCCCACCTTCCTCTTACACTTGCCAGATTTTTTCATCTTAATTTTTTTACTACCTCAGTTAAAGCTTGCTGCTACTGCTACTCTTTAATCAAATTCTGGGAATTCACATTTTCAACTTCTACCATATTATAAGGTTTTTCACTTGTTGCCAAACATATCTAAAAACAAGATTCTTCATCTTTCATCCCCCAAATCTTGCTTCTCTTCCCACTTCTCCATGGAGAAGCCAAAGGGCTGTCAAACTCAACCTCCATGGCCTGTACAGGCCAACCAGCTGATATAAAGATACAACTGTAAATTCACTACTTTCAATTTAATCCTCTATTCAGGACTCTGGTGTTCTCTCTCTCTTCATTCTTCACAAGTGCTCTATCAAATCAAATCTTCACCACTCTTCTCAACTCCTTTGACCCATCGCTCCTTACAAACGACTCCAGCTCCTACTTCATTTTTAATATCTCCTGTGTAACAGTAACTCCAAGTCCCCACCTCCAGACCGAAACTTACTGCTGAGCTGCAGACCAGTAGTCCTCCGAATGTATCCACCTACATTTTCAGGTTACCACAAACTCAGTTCAAAACTTAACTTTTGCAGCCGGCCTGGTGGCGCTGCGGTTAAGTGCACACGTTCTGCTTCAGCAGCCCGGGGTTCGCCGGTTTGGATCCTAGGTGTGGACATGGCATCGCTTGTCAAGCCATGCTGTGGTAGGCGTCCCACATATAAAGTAGAGGAAGATGGGCACAGATGTTAGCTCAGGGCCAGTCTTCCTCAGCAAAAAGAGGAGGATTGGCAGCAGATGTTAGCTCAGGGCTAATCTTCCTAAAGAAAAAAAAACACCTTAACTTCTCCTTCTGCATCTCCCATCTCTGTTAAAGCTGACACCATCTCTTGCTAGGGTTATTTGAACTCTTTAAGATTGTTCTCCTTGCCTCCAGCCTAGATTTCTGTTAGTTAGCATTGGTATTTCTGTTAGAGTGTTTTTACCCAAAACACAAATTTAATGACAGAAAACCACTTTGCCTATATTCATTTTGCTTAAAAGCACTTCATCCAAATTAAAATTTAAGTTTTATGTTAAATTAAATTTTGGATAAAGGGTCTTTAGATTCATCAAAGAGGTACGTGTTGTGTTCAAAGTAGATTGGAAGAAACAACCAAGCACACAATGTAATAAAACTAGAACCAGGAATAGGATAGGCCCCAAACAACTGTTCAGTAGGAAATTAGATAATTTTTTTCAAAATGATTCTGTTTTAAAGATGACTTAAAAATATAAAATTTCATGGTATAAATTAATAAGAACATGAGCAATACATTTCAAAAACCTGTGGGATATAGTTAAATAGTACTCAGAAGAAGGTTGAGATTTTTACATGAACTTATTAAAACACTATGAGAATTGAAAATAAGTGAACTCCATATTCACCTGAAGAGGCTAGTGTAGGGGAGGAAGACATTTCCTCTTCCCAAATGGGGGTTCGTCTGGCCGGAGAACGAATTAAATTCACATGAGACAGAATAGCAAGAGAAAATTAAACAAAGCTTTATGAGAAACCATGGCCCGGGGCCTTTCTTCCCGAAGGAAGAAAGGGCACCGAAGAAGTGGGGTGCAGACAGTGGTTATATACCCCCAAACAGGGTGTTTCACATGTGATTGAAATGTCCCTTTTACAATAGTCACGAGGCTGCCCTGTCGGCACAGTGCTTGATGGACACAGCAGGCAGTGGTCTGCTATCTCGGTGGGCATAGCAGGAGGCAAGTCTATTGTCTGGAGCTGGGCGGTCACAGGTGAGCGCAGCAATCAGTTCCTAGCCTAAGGAAAGATGCTCAATCCTTAAAAAATGCCAACGTTGGGAGGGGGAGGGAAGTCAGTTACAGGAGGTTACCAGACTAGCACAATAAAATGCAGATTTAAGTCCTTGCCTTTGGTATTGATTAAGAGTTTTCAGAGAGAAGGTCATCACCTTTCTTCTTCCTGGTACAGAGAGGGAGGCACCTTTTACAGATAGAGATTTACCTTACAAATGTAAACGTGTCCTAAGAGCAAGTTCCATTCCTCAGAGCCTCCTTGCCTGTCCCAGTTTATCAAAAGCAATGAGCCTCAAATAATCCTGATGACAAAGAGACATATCTTGGGGTGGCCAATTTCAGGTCCCCACACTAGAAAAACAAAACTCCAAGGAAATTAGAAGAAATTATTTTATTGATCAAAGCATTACTTAATGAAAGAAAAAAGACTTTACATCCTTACTACAGAAAAAAGGGGATCTTTTGAAAACATCATTATAATACAAAAAATATGCAAGATAGACCCTGGAGGAAAAAGAGAAAACATAAAACAATGATGCTAAGACTAAGAAAAAGAATAATTACAGATCTGGATTAATTTAAATGAGAAAACAAATAACAAATATAGCTGAAAAGGATAATTTCCAAGAGCATGTAAATTACTAAAAGTCAACGCATGTCGAATAGCTGAATTGCCCAAAAGGAAATGGTAACCATCTACCCCCACACGGCAGTCAGCTCAGAAAATTTAATAGTGTTGAATAGACAATTCCTATGATACTCAAACTCTTCCCGGTTTATTCTTTATAGCTAGTATAACCAGGATATCCAACTATAGTATAGAATGGAAAAAAAGTGCAGCAATCGTTTTATAAAAATGGATGCAAAGTCCTAAATTAGATATCACATATCAAATCCAAAACCATATTACAAAATATACAAAAAAATTCATTCACTGTAACCAAGTAGAGTTTAACTCTTAACTATTTGGAAATATATTAATGTTATTTATAAGACAAATAGATTAAGGGAAGAATATATAATCATATTAATAGGTCATTTAAAAAAGATAAAATTTAAGATCCAATTTGGAAAAATCTCTTTGTAAGAGAAACTAGGTATTTTTTCAAATGAACTTGACAAATTGTTTCTAAAGTTGATCTGGAATAATATATTCAAAAGAATAGTCAAAAACTTTAAAAAATAAGAACATTATTACTATCTTATATTTGTGAAGAAATTTGCAACTTCCAAATCATTCTCATGTGAATTATTAAAGTTGATTTGAGGTGTAGCTAGGACCTGTACTGCTCTCCACTGGATCAAGCCACCATTATCTTTTATCTAGATTATTGAAAGAGTGACCTTGCTGCTCTCAAAGCTCCTACTTTGAAACACTCTAACCGCATTGTATATTCTCAATACAGCAGCCCGAGTGATACTGTGAAATATAAGCTAGACAATATCATTTCTCTCTACAAAATCCTGTGATGACGTTCCACCTCATTCAGAGGAAAAGCCAAAATCATTTGTCCCTGTCGCCTAACCCACTACACCTCTGTCTGTTACCTTCCTGACCTCCTGTCCCCCCTCTTTCTCTCACTCACTCCACTACAATCACATTGGCCTCCTTGCTCTTCCTCAAACATGGCGATTACACTCCACCTCAGGGTCTTTGCACTGCCTCCTCCTTTGGCCAGAAATGCCTTTCCCCAACACATTTACCTTCTGTAGATTTTGACTCAAATCTCACCTTCTCAGTGTGGTTTTTCTTGATGACCCTACTTAGAATTGCAAGTGTCTTGATACTCTTTATCCCTCTTCCCCTTGTTACTTTATTCCATAGAGTTTACTGCTCTCTAATACAATATACATTTTATGTATTTACCTACATTCTTTGCTTATTTTCTGTCTTCCTCCAGTAGAATGTAACCTTGATGCTCCATCTCCAGTGTCTAGAACAGTGCTTGGCATATGTAGGCACTCAGCAAAAATTTATTGCATGAATGAATGAATGAATGCATGAATTACAGATGAGGTAACTGAACACAGACAGTTAAGTAGCTTCACCCATGTTAGCAAAACTTCATCAGCACCTCCATCTTCTGATTCCCTAACCCAAGATAGTTCTCCAGTATGCTCTTTTATCACTGTGCTATCCATATCACAAATTTGAATTAGTTTTGGTTGTCTGTTACTTTTAAATACTTCCAAATGAATAGATTTTGTTTCCTTACACGAGAACCACAGAATTTAGAGTATAGCTTGAGTCTGTTGATTTCTCAAATATTTTCTTTTTAGAATTTGACTGCTTTTTTTAAAATTAGAGCTATAACCTAAGACCCTAAAATGTTCAAATCAGCATATTAAATAGAAGAGCACGTTAGACCAAGTTGTGCACAGATATGCAAAATTCTACTTTTATGAATGCAATGAGATGTAGATAATTTATCTAGTAATGCCAAGATTTACAGCAAATTCAGGGGATGTCATCTTTAAGTTTTTATATGGGACCATCCACTTTATCCCAACATTCTGACCTTCACATCGAGCTGCAAGACCCAATCTGTCCTCATGCATTTTTGCCTGAGAATTTTAGTGTTTATCAGGGAATTAGAGAGAGGGAAAATAAAGGTGTTAGATTATTTTTCTGTCTGAACTGCATGGATTAAAAGAAAACCTACAGGGATAGGCAATGTTATATATTTTTTAACGTACTGAAAATATACCAGGGGTTTTAACCTGAAAGCTTCCTCTGTCGTGCAAGTCACACTTATGGCACACACTTACTCTCTGGTTAAATGATTGGGTATTTTCCCAAGCCTGTCTTTTAAAAGCCTCAATCATTCTGAAGCTAAATAATGTGAAGGTTGATGCTGGGGAACTCTGGCACATTCATGACAAACTTGAGCTGTTTAGAGGGGAAAATATTTAGACATATTAGTGTAAATCTATAAGGTGGTATTTTCTCTACTTCTAAATGAGGCCTGAGTTAACTTGACTGATGGTGTGCCTCCTGGGGAAGCTGGGGTGATCCATTTTTGGACAAGTGAAGCAAATGATCTTAAATTTTAAAAAGTGGGAATGCCCAGAGCTGTAATTGCCATTCCTTGTTCTGTCTAACTTTCCAGCCATGTCTCATTTGTGTTTATATTTGATGGGTCAGGGAAATGTGGGTGACTGCTTAAAACTGCAAATTTAAGAAGTATTCCAAAGCATAGAAAAGGAAAATTACAAAATTTGCCATGTCCTCTGTGAAAAACTGACTGAACAGTAAATAATGTGACAAAAGGCGCTCTTTAATATTATTTCCTGAAAAAGTTTTGATTGGATCCAAGATCAAGAGGAGTTTCATTCCAGATCCATTTGACATTTAATCCTTTAGATTAAGAGGTGAAACTATTTCTTGACTGTTTCCTATTTCAGAGCAGCAGCCTTCCCTCCCCAGGAGAATCTAATAGCTCAGAATACTTTGGGGGCAGAAATATCTCATTGAGGACAAGGATGCACAGACTACTCTTTCGCTTGAAAAGGAATAAAGATAAGGGAGATGGGAGGAGAGAGAGGGAGGCTATGAACATCTAAATGCAACTTCAAAATTCCACTGGAGCCTCACAAATGGAGAATTAGCTCACAAGAAAGAGACAGACAAACCCTTTGATCTTCAGCCTTATCTGGAATTGTCCCCCTTGACAGCAAGGGCCGCCTAAGAACAGTTTCTGCCCAAAGGCGGGGTCACCTTCTGGTTGACCTGAGGGTCACCGCGTGCAAGTGGAAGTTGGCAGGTGCTTGCGTGTGCAGGCTCCTCTCTTCAGGCTAATAACTGGACTCCATCTAGCGGTCAGAAGAACGAACTGGGCTCTAGCTGCTTACATGAGGAGACTTTAAACCAAAGCAAACAGACTGTTGTTGAGATCTGACAGCTGCTGTTGTCAGAGGGTCTGAGGTGACTAAATAAAACAGCAGCAACAGAACCCAGCGCCCCCAGGCCCTCCGCGTCAGGCGCTCTGGTACCTCCATTTGCAGGTCAGAGCCTCTGTGCCTGAGGCCCTGTAGGCGTGCGCTGCTTTTGCTCAATCCACCGGTTTTGTGTGATGCATTTTACCGTTATGATGGTGGAAAGAGGACCGGGTGGAGTGTCAGGAGGTCGTCTCTGCTCTGTGACTCTGGGCAGGTCCGCGGAGCTAAACTCTGTGGGACAGCTTCCTTGCGTCTAAGATGAGGGGGAGTGTAAAGCTTTCCTCTGCTTGTTGGTTGATTTAATACCTGCCAGCCCCTCTGCTGGGTTTGTGCGGGTCAAGGAGCTCAAAGTTCAAGAGAAGAGTTAAAGTTTAATGTAAATGTTTAGAATACATTGTAGAAGGCACTAAATTCCATACCAGAAGGCCAAGAGAGAGTTCCACGTAGAAGTCTCAGGTTAGATAATTACTCCTAGGTGGTAGGAGCGAAGATATGACATAGAGTATTGATCTGTATCTGCATCTGTGTCTGTGACCGTCTATGACTGCATCCATGTCCATGTCTAGTCTCCGTGTGTGTACACGTATAAATATATACACACGTACCTGCATAGTCAATTTAAAAAATTCACAATCAATAAAAGATAGATAACCACCTGGGGAAAATATTTGGAACATGAACAACAGATAAAAATTTCTTATCATTAATGTATGACGAATTTTTCCAAATGAATAATAAAAACACAAACTCCTTAGTGACAAAACGAGCAAAGGATATGAACAGGTCACTTAAAAAAAATAATTACAAATATTAAAAAATCTGTTAAAAATATATTTAAGCTTATCAACAATTAGATAAATTAAGTCAACATTTAAGTAATTAAATTATGTTTAATTACTATTTATTCAATTAGCTAAAATTAACTGTTTACTAACAATAAATTAAAAATTTCTTGTTGGAGCAGCAACGTTTAAAAGGGTTAGTCACTAGTATTGAATAGGCCATGGAGAAAATGGGCTTTTATATCGTGATGGTGGGAGTGTATATTGCTAATCTATCTGGATAAAGCCTGGCAATATGAATCAAAATGGAAAAGACTCCATTTTTAGGAATATGTCTAAAAGAAACAAGTTGGTGGAAAACTACACAGAAATGTCTTTGTAATGATCTTTGTTGCATCATTTTGTATTTTAGCAAAAGAAATAACAGAAAACAAACAATAAATAATCAACCCTGAATATCTTGCTATTTGGGAATAGTTACATGATCAGGCTGTAGCCACATAACAGGCTATTACACTACAATGAAAATTTTTATAGATCTCCATTTATAACATAGTAATACTCATACAATGTTAAGCAGAAAATAGCTTACAAAGGAATATGTACAGTATGCTACAATTTTATGAAAATAGTAAATTGCGTGTACACATCAATTAGCAAGGGAAAGTATCTGGAATATAAATTAAAACATTACTAGTAGTTGTCTCTTAATGGTGAAATTACAGACAATTTTCACTTTCTTTTTATATCTTTGGCTGTTGTCTGTATTTCCCACAATTATGATAAATTACTTTTATCAGATAAACCAACTAAGCAACTATTATTGAAGATAGGAATAAAGCCTGAGCAACTGGGGCAAATTTCCATGAAAATCTCTGACTATGTCTTCCACAATGTTTTCTAATCTCAAAGTATCATTTCCTGCTTCCGTTTATAGCACTGCAGAGGTAAATAAAGGGACCAACAAAAGAGATGTATCTTTCACAGACCATAAAAGTTCCATTTCACTGGTGAAAAATTCTCTCTTCTCATAACCCTTAGGCACTGTATTAAGGCTCCATAAGGAAGGAGGTAAAAGGAAACTTGCAAAAAAGACTCAAAGACGGGCTCCGAAGGAGGCAGGCCAGCAAAGAGAGCTTGCCTTGTCAGGGCGCATGCCCCTCTGCAGGCAGTCAGGCCCCCATGGGCCTGGTGCATGGGCTGTGATCAGAATCGAGGTGTCCAAGCTGAAAAAATGGTCAGTGAGAGCTGAGCCTAGACAAGTGGGGGTGGGGATGGCTGAGGATACAGGCCTTTTGTGGGCTCAGTGATGTCCATAGACTCCTGCCTCTGCACGAATGGTGAAGCCCCTGGTTGTTGTCCACCTGGACAAGTAGCATGTTATCTGCAGCTTCTAGGAGGAAGTTGTCTTCTTTAGTCCTTAATAATGTTGTCAAACTTAACTCCACCTGCTTCTACAAGGAGCTGGATACACTTGTGTTTGAATCCCAGCATTATTATTTAATATTTATGTGATGCTTGGGCAAGTAACTAAACTCTCAAGAATTTCAATTCCCTCATCTTAGAGCAGGGATAATACCACTGCATCTAATTCTTGTGAAAGGTGAGATGCCAATAACACCTAGAACCATGCCTGGCACATAGTCAGTGTTCCAGAAATGAAAATTAAGCCATTTCCTGTATATTAAAGTGAGGCTGGTATTAACCTCCAGTAGACATAAATTGGGTGACTATATAATTTCAATAACTCTATGATATCAAAGTGAAAGGGCATGCTTTAGTTATGCTGATGAAAGATGTAATTTGGGAACTGATGGTCATTCTGATTATAGGGTTCTTAATTTCATCCTCTCAAACTGTACAACGTTCACAATGGTTGGTGCTCTATTATCAGCACTGAATCTGGATGACTTCCTTATGGGACATGGGTTGGGAGAATCTGAAGATGCTCTGAGCACACATCTCTAGTGCACTTTTGTTGCATTACTATTATTTGCTTGCAAATCAGTGTCTGCACGGTGTGTTACATGACTTTACCTCCCTGGTGCCTACCATATTGTACAGGCTCAATAAATGTTTATTGAATTTATGACCAGATGCCCTGAAACTATCAGTCTCAGATGCCAGGAAATGGCTTCTGCACTTTCCGGGTGGTTCCTGGCAGTAAGCCCAGCTTTCTAGCAATTGGATAATTGTGCTCTCATGGTCAGCCTGGGGCAGCAACAATCATCTCTACCGCCTGTTGGGTCAAGAATAGAGGTTACTGATTGCTGCTCTCCATACGATCCGTGTTCTAAGAATTTCTGAGCAGGTAGGACACCAGCTGCCCCCTTGGCATTTTGTTGTGTCACTCTGCTTTGCCGGCTGATCCACCTGCTCGGTGCACTAGATCGTGAGCATTCTGAGAGCCCAACTCTTAGAGTGTCCAGCATAGAGCTCAATAAATATTGTGGAGTGAATAAATAAAAGTTATAATGATGAAATAATTGTGAAATAAGGAATCAAAAAATAGAAAATGGGAAGAGTTTTGTAATTTTCCATGTCATATAAATTTAGAAAATTTACTTATTATCTTTGGGCCTCTTTTCAATATCTTTAGAACGGGAATAATAATATCTCACAGTGTGGCATCATGTATGCCAGCCACCACAATAAGTTGTAAACACTATTAATAGAGTAAGTCTGTCAGTCATAATAACTGTACCATTAGCTTTGGATTCAGTTTCGAATCAGAGTTCAAATGGAATCTGTCTACTTTTTATTAACTGTTATATCTTGAACATTTACTTAGTTTCCCCAAGTCTTGGGTTCCACTGTTGTAAAGATTAAGTTAGATGTTGTGAAAAGAAATTAGTATTGTCTATTGTTTAATAAATGAAAGATATTGTTACCAATATTATTATTCATATTGAAGGTTAGTTTAAGATCTTAGAATTTTATGATTTTTGTTTCTATTATCTACAGAGTAAATAAAAGAGTATAGTTAACATTCTTCTTTACAATTAGAAAACCGGGAAGATTTATTAGATTTTTATTATTGGGAATTGAGAAAGAATTGATAGATACAATGCATAAAAACCAATAATAACTAAAAGTTGTATAGTATTTTATGGTGCACAAAGTATTTCTACAACCACAAGATTCACAACGCTAAAATAAACTATGGGCTGTTGTTAGGTTCCCATGACTTACTGTGGATTGCATTTATTCCTCACCATATTATTTGGGAGTTCCCATGAACACTAAAAGCCATGTGTAACTCATTTACCTGGCTGATTTAAGAGGAGTTTGATAGCTTCCAAAAGTTTCCACTCTCTCTTTCCTAGCCAGAAAATCAGAATGCAGGTGCATCAGAGAGACTGGAGGGAGTTTAATGTAGATTTGTTGGGTGGGGGAGAATCTTTGGAGAAATACTTTCTGTAACTCTGTGTGTGTGTGTGTGTGTGTGTGTGTGTGTGCATGTGAACACACAGGCATCTCTGTCTACCCACCACATATGAGAAAAAGTAGTGGGATGGGGAGAGCCTTCCCCACATTCAATGGGAAAGAGACTCTGCTAAAGAGAATCATAACTTATTCTGAGCCATGGAAGAATTTCAAAGCAAACGCTTAGAACTCTTTACTCTCCCATCTTTAGAAGGCTTTCATTTAAGTCTACTGAGTTTTCTAACCAAATAAGTCTGCTTATTTACTGATTTCTCAATCAGAATTTATGAACACTTCTCAACCATAACACTATCTATACCCACATGTTGTTATATTATCATCTTGATTACTTGATTGCTCACAGTTTCCATTTCAAAAATCTTACTTCAGTTATTGTTTTTCTCCAAACTGTCTTGTAAGCAAGAATGAAGAATTCAGTACCCATTTTCATTGACGCATTCGTCTCTGTAGATGGGATAACTGAGAAAAAACTCCTAGAGTTACCTGCACACTTTGAAAACATAACTAAGACCTATTTCACACAGATGATCCCATTCTTAGCCCACAAACACTAACACTTCCAGTCAGTTGACACCGACTTTTGCACCCTGGAAAGTTAAAAAAAAAAAAAAATTTAAGGGTTTTATGGGGACGTAAGCCTTCAGAAAATAGAAAGCAAGTCTGTTCCCTGGGTCATAGAGACTGAAGATTTCCCCTCTAAAACTGCGGCTTCTCTGGGCAAAGACCCAGAGTCACACAGAGAAGCAACTGGAGTGTCTGAAACTGTTTGCTTTTTCCAGTTTATACCTGCAACTTTCTATTTTAGCCTTGAAAATAGTTACCTTTCTGACATAATTATTTTTAAATGTTTGTTACTTATTTTGATAGCAATCTATCTCAAAGGAGGGAGGGCTTTTGAGAAAATGTGACACATTTCACCTTTTTATAAGATATAAATATATAGTCATCGAATTTTAATAATACTGGGATTTTTTTTTCTATAAGATTTTACATGGTTGTAACTAATGCCTTTCATTTGTCAAATCATTTGCTTGTAGAAAAATTAATGAACAGAGTTATTGTCAAAAATAATTGAAATAACTGTTGATGAAAAACAGGGTAAATGGTTTAACAGTATTTAACTTTGTCTATCTATCTATCTATGTATTTATCATCTACCTATCGACCTATCTATCATCTACACATTTTCCAAATGTTCAAAAAGGGCAAAAGACGAGTTTCTTGCAAAACTGGACTGAATGAATTAGGGACAACTGTGGACAGATTGAACGTTAGCACACAAAGTTGTTTAGCGTCAGAGGAAAGGCATTGGGAGCTTTCTGCGGCGTGTAATCTAATGCCAGAAAGAGTAGCACAGCTGGGTTTGGTAACTAACATCTGTATTATAAATAGCAGGTGAGTAAAAACTAGATCCAGTGCCAGGAGAAATGACCTGAGGCAGCTTTTAGGTCAGAGCGTGATTAACATATAATCTTAAAGTAGTATGGGTTATAAATTACATTTTGTAGCAGTTTTTCAATTTTAGTCAGCCTTGAGGGCGCTGCATCTTTTATTGCTTTTCAGAGCCCGCGTATTCACCAAAGATCTCCCTATTTGATAGTGCACCTTGTTTAGATGTGGGACATGAAACAGATAACATTTTTCTGAAGAGTCAAAGTGAAACTACTTCCTGTTTGTCCCTTAGGTCAACATTATCCAAGAGAAACTTCTATGATGATGGAAATGTTCTTTATCAGTGCTGTCCAATAAGGTGGCCACTAGCCACATGTGGATATTAGCACTTGAAACGTGGTTTGTTGGACTAAGGAACTGAATCTTTAATTTTATTCAATTTTAATTAAAGTGAAATAGTCACATAAAGCTAGTAGCTACTATATTCATGCAGTCTTAGAGTCAAGCTCTCCTCAGTCTTTTGTTCACTGAGGGAAGTTTTCTGAATGATTTACTGTTATCAGATGCTAGACCTTTAAAAGCTGGGCCAAAACTAAGACTCAATTGTCTGTCATTCAAACTACTGAAAAATCTCTTATTTAGGATCCCTCCACTTTCGGCCACTGCTATTTATGTCAGTTAATGAATAATTACTACTCAGGACCTCTGGTCTTTAGCAGTGGTCATAGTACTCTTTAAATTCCCAGTGGTTGAAACAGACATTTTTATTTTCTCTTTTTGACTAAGAGGTTTTATAATCAAGTTAATTATTTTTCATCAGTTATAAATGTCTAGAACTTGGCTCTGTCATTTTTCCATAAAGTCAATAAACATAAAAGAAAATCCTTGTGGTACTGCACCAGGTTCTTTTTTGCCCACTGCCTAAAAAGCCAAACACCAAGATGACGAGATTGCAGCAGAGAGAGGCTTTACTCACAAGGCAGCCATGTGAAGAAGCGAGAGCATGAGCCTCAAATTCGCTTCCCCGAAAATAGGGACTCAGGGATATTTACGGGATGGGGGCAAGGTGGTCTGAAATGTGGAGAGAGGTGATTGGAGGTGAGGAGGGGTGAGGTAACTGATGATCTGCACAAGCGTAGTCAGACTTCATGTCTCTTCATAGGACCCATGTTCACAAAATGGGGGCATTAGCATGATCTGAGGGTGGAGTTTTTAGCCTCTTGACGTCAAAAGGTCGCCTATCGGACATCTGCACAGACCAAGTTGATGAGTTGGTGGTCTCAACCGGCCTGGAGTGGACAAGGAGTTCTAATTCCTGAAAAACAGCTCACACACCCGTTACCATGGTGACCCAGGCTCCAGGGAGATGTGTTCTATAGGAGCCTGGTGGGAGTCAGATAGCATATTGCCCAAGCAGCACAGTTAACAGTGGGCGGGTTAAACCGCTAAAAGCTATCATCAGTAATTGCAAAAAGGAAAAAACTTTTGTACCTAGATACTTAATCATCAAGGGCTGTTTGCCAGTTTCACATGCAATAAGTAAATGTTCAATGTGTAGATTCGATCAGTCCATTTTCCACTTGTTTTATTTTTTCTTTTATCCTAATTCAGCTTTGCAGACCATCATCTGTGTGTGCCTAGTAACCACTTTCGAGGCTATTGAGCCTTCTCAAAAATTCAGATTTTATTCCGGAAAGCTGCAAGAGGCCTGAGAAGGAACAATAATGAAGCCCAAGATTCTTTAAGGTTTTTTAAGATAAATTAACACTATGTTTTAATTTAAATCAAGATTCTCATGTTCAGGTGATTTCTCCCTGTTCTCCAAGCATGGGGAAATATTCTTATGTGTCTAATAGGTAGTTCAAAACAGAATGCAGGAGGGGAGTCTGCCTGCTACAGGACAAATACCCCATCCTGATGATGAGTCCTGGATCTCAATTCTGTCACCACTTGGAGTGTGATCGAATTTAAAAACAACTCCTATAACACTCGGGTAGAGGAAATGGGCACTACTGATTGTAGTTGCTTCTTGACATTAGAGGCGACTGTAACTTCAAAATGCTCTCAGTTCAACCTATCAAACCTGAAACTTCTCTTTGTAACACGTTGAAAGTGTTACAAAGTGAGCTTCAGATCAAAGGAAGTAGAAAGCACTGCAGCAAAAGGCTCAGTTATCTCAACGCACCCCCTCTAGCCAGGCGGGCCGTCCACCTCTGCATTACAACCTCATCCAAGCGTTACTAACAGCTCCAAGTTTCCCAACTCAGGTTACTGACACCAGACTATGGGCTCCAGCTTCCATACAGCATTTGTCTATGTGACTGTTTCAACTGCCAAAGTTTTGATATTGTGTCATGAATTTCTCCCATTTCTAGCAAATAAGATAATTTAATGAAATTACATATGCTGGACCCAATTTTAAAAGTCCATGTATGTTCGTGTGTATGTGTATCAGTGTTTATAGTGATGGAAAATCTCCAGAAAGCAGGGCTGAAGTCCTATAAACACCAAAATGTTCCTCTTAAATAAGTCCATTTTGGGAAAAGCTCTGTCACATGGTTCTTGCACATAATTGCCTCACCTCCAGACTGCTGCATTCACATCTGGCCTGAACCCCGTGACGTGGGGCTTGGTTTCGACTGTAACCTGATGGCAGTTTGCCCGTGTTTCAAGTCTGAAAATGTAGTTGGCTAGTATTTTGAGTCAAGGGCTGGACTATAACCATACCTCTCTCCCTCTTCAGTGATATTGCAGTGGAGCCAACATCTGTGTGTGTGTGTGTGAGAGAGAGAGAGAGCGAGAGGGAGAGAGAGAGAGTGGGTGTGGGGCTGGGATGAAGGAATTTGAGGGAGGATAACACCTGCCATGCTCTGATTTAACTTTTTCTAGGACTGGATTTCTTACTGCCCTCAGAGCAGTGTTTTAATGCCCCAGAAGGAAATGAGGGAAAAATGAAAACCAAGTTGTTTCAAACTAAAATCGACAATGTTAAGGGTCCAGGGGAGTATGCTTCATATTCTAACCTTGTTAATTCTCAGCAGCCTCCAGTATCTCACAGAATAGACTTCTCTCTCCCTACAGGCTGCAGCTCAGATACCCAGACAACTATAGTCTTGGACTTGAAGCAAACCAAAGATGAACTCTCTTTCCACATCCTCTGATAGGTCTGGAGAAAACAGGTGTAGTAAACAGGGCAGGGGAATTCTTTTTTCTTTTTTTTTGAGGAAGATTAGCCCTGAGCTAACATATGCTGCTAATCCTCCTCTTTTTGCTGAGGAAGACTGGCCCTGAGCTAACATCTGTGCCCATCTTCCTCTACTTTATATGTGGAATGTCTGCCACAGCATGGCTTGACAAGTGGTGCCGTGCCCACACCTGGATCCGAACTAGGACACCTGGGTCCTGCCACGGAAGTAGAATGAGCGAACTCAACTGATGTGCCACTCGCCAGCCCCACAGGAGAATTCTTAGAGAAACAAATCCCAAGAGCTACCTGAAATGACTACTGTATATCGTGTTTACTCTTTTTAGATTCATAATAAATGTCCACCATAATTGAAAACATGAAGGGAGACATTTCACATCACAGTTTATTTTAGGGGGGTCACCTTTACCCCATTCCTCACCTTTCCATGAATCCGGCTTCAACTTCTACCCCAGTTGCTCAGAGGGACAGTAGAGGAAGACTTGTCCTGCTTCTGTCATGTCTCTTCCCCATGGGAAGAGGCTCAATGATCCTACTGGTGAGACAGTGGGAAGTGACCGTTCACCAACTGGTCCACATTTCTTGATGGGGCTCCTTGTACTCTCTGGGAGGAAACAGTAATGGAGCAACATTTTCGGTTCCTGTCTCCATCCTCTTTTTTTAAGAGGAGGAACTTATCTGATTGATGATGTGAAGAAGTGGAAATTGAGTACTCAGTTCAGCCCCTCTTTGACTTTCCCCTTTTCAGAATTATCTATTGAAAACACACATTTTTCCTTCTTCCAGGACCTTAGCTCACAGGACAGTCTCTACACCCTGTGGAGTTGGCCCACAAGTGGGCAGGGAAGTTCAACTCAGGGGGAAAAGGCTCAGATCCAAACACTAATCAGACGTTGTTATTATCAAAACACTTTTTGCTCCTTATCTGATGCGTTTGTCTATTTTCCCCAAATTTCTCAGAACTCTCAGGGAATACTTACTCTGATGGCTTTCTTTAAGTAGAGGCATCTGAAGCAAAGTGGAAAAGGACAATTAGAGTGAGTCTACTAGTGCTTGAGGCCCAGTTCTGACACCAGCATGGCTCTGACCTCAGTTGAGTCCATTATTCTCCTTGATGAACAAAATGGGGATAATACCTGAGACCCCACGTCTCAGGGTCAAATGAGGACTCATGCATGGAAATGTATAGAGTACATCTAATAAATCAAAAAGCGAATATTATAGAACCTTTACTTTGTGCTATGAACATTTATAAATGTTTCATGTGTAATAACTCAAGTAATCCCCACAACTCTGTAAGGTAGGTTCTGTGTTTTGCTCTCATTTTACACATGAGGTTTAATAACTTCTCATACAGCTGGTAAGGGACAGAGCTGGGATTCTAATGCACATAGTCTGGCTTCAACTGAACCCCTAACTCTCATGCTATACTCTCTAATTAATGATAGATGCATCTAGTTTTTAAAAATTATTTTTACTGTTAAAATGGGTGGGTGAATGCTTTAAGTTAAATATGGGCGTGAAATGTGGGGAGTCCCACAAACACCATCATATGATAAAGTGAGGTAGAACCTAGGATCTCCTTCTGAGCTGAGGGAAGTTTGATTTTCCCAGACCTTCCTCCTGTTCTTCCCATGTTCCCTTTCATCATCACTTTTGCTGTTCTTTTTGCCTAAGACATGCTCAGGGTGAAAATGCTTATGAGCTGTGACTTAGTAAGGATGTTTGGGTCATAGAATCTGGTATACTAGAGCAAGAAGGGATTTTCAAGACCACCTAAGAGAAAATTAAGATCTCCAAGAGGTGAAGGGACTTAGCAAAGCTCACAAGCCCAGATCTTAGCAACGGCAGGCCTAGAATCCAGGGTTACATCAAGTGCAACTGAAAAGACAAATATTACAACCCAAATTAAATTTAAAAACTCATACCATGAGAACATCTTTTTTGTGTGTGTGTGTGTGGACATAAGAGCATGAAGAAAAGACTCATGGATTCTTAAATTTTGGGTATTTAATATATAACCCTGAGGTATTGTGCTTTTTCCTACTGTGATTATGTTTTAGTTTTACTGGTTGATATTCATTCTGAGACTGTGGATAATTTAGATATTGATGCTCTATAGCATCAAGCACATCTCCACCAACTAAGATGGTTTTGTATAATGTGAATAATCTTTAGTAATACTAAATAACTTTGAGGATGATGTGGATTTGTACACAAAGTTCTTATTCTCTATCGTAACCCCGCCATATCTTCTAATAGCTACAACGTCCTATCCTCAGAGGTATTTCAAGGCAATCCTCTGGCCTGAGAACTGAGTCAACTTATTACAACAGTGACTTTTTGGGAAGTCTTCATTAGTCACAGAACTGATCACCTTCATGATATGATGACCCGATCCATATTCCTCAAGGGCACATGTCACCCTGGTGGTAACAGGCAGTGCCAGGATTTGAACACAAGATTGACTCAGATTCAAAGACCATGCTTTCTGCATCATGTTACAAAGAGTTCTGATATCAGTAGTTCATCATATGGGCATACTCAACAGTTCACTACATTGTAGTCAAGATTCTTTTGGTTGCAATTTACAGACATCGGCTCAAACCTGCTTAATTAAGACTGAGCACTTTACTGGTTTGAAGGGATACCTCATATAATCCAAGGATAGGAAGTGCAGTTTACAAGAGACAGGAACTGAGACTGGAATATCATCAGGAAACAAAAGGCAGCCACTCTCCTGACTCTGCAAGGCTCGATGCTCTACCTGTACCAGATTTCTTCTTTTCTCTCTGAACTTCTGTCACATGCTTATCTTTCTTATGTGTCAAAGAACCAATCTCCGTGGGTGGGAGTCAGTTTTTAGAGGAGGGCATGATGAGTAGATATCCAAATAGGTGTAAACCACAGCATGTCCACATTTCCTCATTTGGAAAATGGGAAGACTGGATTAGATAATAATAACAATTGACAGTAACTAAGTCTTTATTCTGTTTAGGTGCTTGGCAAAGTAATTTACATGGGTTATATCATTAAACCTTGTAGCAACCATAGGAGGCAGGAAGTTCATTGGCCCATTACATAGGTGAGATCACTGAGGCACGGAGAAGTTAAGGACCTTGCTCAAGATGATCTCTAAAGTGCCTTGTAGTTCCAAAAGGCTATGGTTTTCATTAAACATCACAGATTGAATAAATCTAACAGAGATAGATTAAATGAGTGAAAATAATATGAAAGTATATTTTATTTCTTAACCTCACATCATTTTTTTTTCTTAAAGAGAAAGCCAGATCCTAAACAAAAATGGTGAAATGCATCTCAGTGATCAGATTAATTGAATTCAGATGCTTATCATCCTAAAATGAACATGATATGGTCACAGTGACTGATAAAAAAGTTATTGTCAAAATAGAGAGTCAGGCATTCACAAAAAAGAAAATATCTCCAAATAGGAAATATGGAGTTAGTGGTTAAACAAGAAATACCCAAAAACAAATAAAAAACAAAATATGACATGATTCGAGTTTTGAGTTTCTCAAGCTTGGAAGACATAAGAATTTTCCCCTTCTTGGTATATTTCCGTATTGTTCCATGGTATTAATCATGTTAGGTCATAATAGGTTATAATATGTTGATAGTAGGTTATGATGCTCCATTCATGATACCATTTGAAAATGTCCAACTCTGTGCCCAAGCTTTATGACCTTTTTACTGATGTAGCACGGTAGAAACAGTTTTGAAAATGCAGTCTTTCCCAATGACAAGTAGAAAAGAATGAGGAAGTATTCAATTAAGCCATTTTTATTTTCATACTGTATAATAAAAAGCTCTCCATTACTGGAGGAAAATGATACAAATTCAGCAAAGCTTATACATCAGTAGTGAAGTATCCTTCACAGTTTCACTGCAATATGCCCCTTTAATGGATTTGACTAAAGAACCAAATTCCATTTTGCATGTAATAACTATAGTAAAAAGAATTTTTTCTTACCATCTAAGAATGAAAATTATCACCATTATAGAAAGGCAACAGCCATTAAATAAATTAAAAGCATCTTTAGAGTTTTTCCATATACATATATAATATATATATTTTAAATTGCCATTGACTGTACAAGCATTAAATTCTCAACTAAAACATTTACAGAAACTAATGTGAAAAGCTGAAGGGAAGGCTTGGGTTTTAGAAAAAGAAGATCACTTAATCAACTATAAACTACATTGAAACACAATTCTCAAGGGGAAAAAAGCTATACAGAGAAGTCAGACTTACCCAAGATTTAATCTCATATGTAATCTTACACATCAAATATGCGTAGCTATTCACTAACCCAACCTTGGTTCAACAAAAAGTCCATATCCAGACATTAGTTACTTATTAGCAAAGAGAAAAGTGAAAGACTAAACTGAATAATGTTATTATATAACAAATTTTTATGTCAGACTGATAGTATTATACACATATGATTGTCTATGAAAATACTAAATGGGCAAAAAGAGTTTTTTTGAGAAATATTAAGGTAAAAAAATCTAATCTTAATGAATAAACGATCATCAATTAATACAGAGCAAGGTGAATGTAAAAATTGATCTGGAATATGGTAGTGTTGAGATCTGGGGAATCTTCCAGTTTAAATTCTACAACCCCAAATCCTATAAATTGTATATTATTTACACAGGTTACAACAAAATACTTTGAAAATACTATAGTGACATCAGCAGCCCCTGAATTTGAATTCAAGAGAACAGTCACTGAAAAAAAAATCCTTTTTTAAGTGACTCTGTGTGTGTGTATGTTTCATATGTAGGAATGGGGGTGAGGGGTGGTTGGGAGAGAGAAAGAGAGAGAGAGAGGGGATAGACAGAGACAGAGACTGAGTTAGGGAGAGAAAGAGACGACTTAGGAAATGCCATTGTAAATGTAATTTCTCTTCTTGTCAATGTCACTTTAACATCAGGAGATTTGTAAAAAGTCTATGTAGTAATTACACAGACGCTAGTACGTAACAAATTTTGAAATAATCACTTACTCAATTTTCCAACTATTTCAAGTAAATTTTTATTGATTAAAATATTAACTCATTTACTTTAACCCCTACTACTGAAAAGTAATCTTCCTTTATTCTTTGTGAATAAAATGATTCCCGTTAATATCATAATATGTCCTCAATGCAGCAGCAAAATGATAGCGACAAGGTCATCCAGAAATAACTCCTGGTCAAAATCTATTCTCATTGCTAAAGGGGCTATCCAAGCTCTTTCACTGTGTTATAATTTTGTGATATCAATTGCTACTTAAAATCTCAGTTTGTACTTGGAAATTTTTATTATTTAGAGGATTTTTTTGGCCATTGTAGGATTTAGTATACAATAAGTGGGCATCAGTTCAAATTAAGGAAGGTCAGAAACAGACATCTGGATAGAAGAAGGCTGAGAAGTAATACTGGGAATTGCTAGAGGTTTTGGTTGCAATACCGCTAGAAAAAGCTCAGTTGAGAATTTCATCAGATCTACCAAGGAAAAAGAAATTTTCTCTTTTTTTCTTTTTTTGCTGAGGAAGATTGGTCCTGAGCTAACATCTGTTGCCAATCGTCCTCTTTTTTCCTTGAGGAAGATTAGCCCTGAGCTAACAGCTGTGACAATCTTCCTCTATTTTGTATGTGGAACGTTGCCACAGCATAGCAGATAAGTGGCGTAGGTCTGTGCCTGGGATTGGAACCAGCGAACTTAGGTCGCTGAAGCAGAGGGCATGAACTTAAGCACTACGCCACGGGGCCAGCCCCAAGAGAAGTTTTCTTTATTGAAAGACAGTATGATCAGGATATGGTGGCCACACTCTGGCTCATTTCTGTTATACAATTTTGCTTTCAAATTTTTGATAAAATTTATTAAAAAATAATTCATCATCTATCTCATTTTGAATCTTTATGCTACCAGAACAAAATATTAACTATAAGAACCCATAGTAATGCAGGCACTGAACTTAATTCATTATTTAGAACTGGTGTGTCTCATCCATGGAGTTAATACACATGCAAGCCAAATTTCATGTACCTCCAAAAAGTGTCAAAGAGTTCCTTTTCATGGTAATCTCCTGATAATAGGTTTCCAATAAGACAGAAATACCACTGAAACCACAGAGAATGCCATACTCACTCACAAACACTGAAGAGTAGAATGTTCTTACCTCTGGCTTATGAACAGAGATACCTTAGTATTTTTACATCTATGACTATCATCCATTCAAGGAAGATGTGTATGAAACAGCATAAACCCAAACTTTCGGTGCCAGACGGCCCTTCAGCTCAGCTAGTCAGGCTTTTCATTTTACCAGTGAGGACACTAAAGACACACAGTTAACACAGTGCCTTTTACAAAATAGATACTCAATAACTATTTATTAAATGACGAAGCAACATAGGTAGCTATAGGCAGAGACAGAACAAAATCCCATGTCTTCTGATACTTCACAGTCTCTGAAATGGCTTAGTTGTTACTAATCGAGTCAGATGGAACTAAGATGAGGCACAGATATAACACCAACACCAATGCATGGCCTGAAAACGTTTCTGTCACGTATGTAAATAAAGTGAGCGAAAGATTTTTGAAACAATTTTTCAAGGGCGAAAGCATAAGAGGAGATATTTATGAAAATGGAAATGGGAAAAAACCAAGTGTCTATATTTGACTTCCTTTCCTGGTGGATAATTTTTAGCGAGCTTTGCTAAAGTATGGATTTCATGGCCGAACCAAAAGCCTTAATCCATGAGAAACAGTCCCTGGACTTGGATGTAGCTGAAGAATACTATCCGACATGTGATTGTGGTTACTTTGCTCATTTAAAGAAATCTCAATACTCCATCCGTTTTTGAGTCTCAGTATCTATTGATTACTTCACAGGAAGTAAGGGCATATGAAGAGAACTAAAAATTAAATTTTAAAAATTTAATTGAATTTTTGAATTCAATATAAAAGAACAAATAAAAGTACCTGTGAAAAAGAAGTATAGAAGAGGAATTACATCTGGGTTTTCGAATATTGGGTTGCTAGTTCCCTTTTCTGGGAGGCAATGAAATGAAAACAACTGCATTTCCAATTAAATGGCTGGGCCAAGTGGTAACTCTCCGCATATGCTCTTGGATCGCTCCATCATTTTTGGTAAAGTTCTCATAATTGAATAGGACTTGCCAGAACATGAAATGAAAAAAACAAAGAATCCTGTGTAGACTGAATTATAAAAGCATGTTAAGCAAACTTTCCGACAGAGGGCACAGGAACCTGGCAATATACACACATACACACTAACACTCAGCACATACTCTCCCCTCATCCATTCACAAAATGACTTGTGGAGAAAAACACAGGTAAACAAGAGTCTCAGAAATTTTTAAGATAAACATCAAAGTTGATTGGATTTCTTAGCACTTGCTGAGTTGCTCATGAATCTAAGGCAATAAGCCTACTTTGAAATATGAAATTATTCTATTCTCTGTGAGTAGAGATAAATGATAAGCTATTGGTGTTACTTCAATCTATTTTGAAAGCTCATTACAAAAATAAATCGGTATGTTCTCTAATAGTTCTAAAAACAGTTTGAGTGATCATTTTTCTCGTGTGATTAAAAAAAAGAAAGAAATAGATGTCCATATTTCCTAAAAGCTTGCTTTTTGTTACATTCAGAAACAAATAGTCTAGTTCTCCCTGGTGGAAATCAACAGTCTATTTCTCATTCTCTTTTGGCTATAAAAAAATCTTTTGGAATGAAATGCATTGGCAGTGCAAAATAAAAAAAGTCCGTAAAAATAAACGAATGATTGAATTAAGCCTTCCAATGAGTTCTTTGCCAGGTTATCTGCAAGCACAAGACTCTACTGTCATGTTAGGATATACTTTAAGTACCACGTTCTTATTTTCATCAAAGAATAAGATACTGAGAGAGGACATCTTTTCTGGCACACAGCAAGGTTCAGGAATTCCAGGAACGACCCCCACAGCTCTCACTATGCTCTGGATGGTAGCGTGGTTGGATGGTTTCAAAGACTAGAAAAGAAATGGGAGAACACATAAGTCAGGTGGAAACACTGCTCCAGTCTTCACTCCTCACCACTAAAATGCATACACAATGAGTTAATTTCAACAGCTTAATACAGCCCTGGCATCATTACACATTCAGCCCAATCACCTGTACCACCATCACCAAAATGGCTATCGTTTATTAAGTGCCTGCTCTGTGCTAGGCATGTTACAGATAGTATCTTTAATCCTTACGACAAAACTACCATTTCTTTCATTTTACACGTAAAGAAACGGACTCAAAAAGCTTAAATGACATGTCTTAAGTCTTGTAGACATATAGAGTGAGAATTTGAACCCAGTTGTCTAAGCAAGAATCACTTAATTAAAAACAATTTAGTCCCCAAAGAGGGGATTAATACATCCTAGAATGTCCTCAGTAACAGGATTGCAATAAAAATGATCTGTTCTTGATGCTATGCGAATCATGAAGAACCCTAACAAGCACCCTATTTAACATAGATACGTTATTGCCACTGCTATAGTGATATTTATATTCTGTTTTAAAAATAAAACCAAGCATGTCAAGGAGTGTTGACTTATTTAATAGTTGCCAACAGGATGAATTGATGGTAATTTCTCTAATACGTAATTATTCAACTCTCAGGAGTACGAACTGGGGTTAAGAAGACCACACTACTGGCCACTGGGGGTCACTGTTGCTCCATGGGTTCAGACTTCAATGTGCTAGAATTAAGAGTTCCAAGGGTGGGCCATATCCTCTGGGAACAATCTGGGAGGCCTAAGGTTATCTCATGGACGTCAGAAGATTGACCAAAGAAGCCTGGGTAAAATCTATTCCTAAGAAAATGCCAAATGGGACCATTAACATCCATGTGAGACATGTGGTTTTCTTTAGAGAGCACCATACACCTCTGCTCAGCATTGAGTGACAGCCACTCTTCCAAGCCCAGAACATTTAGGTGTTGGCAGAGTGGTAAGAACATCTTCACAAGAGATGCTACACTTTTCAGCATTAGTTCTCTCCAATGTCTCTTTTAGGCAGGTGAAACCAGTTTTGTTTTAAACACATTTAGAGACAGAAATTTGGTAACTTGCCAGAGATTGCATGTCAATTCAGGAATGAGATTTAGACCAAAACTCTGGCTTTTTAATTTCAAGATTTTGAGCCATGTTTCAGAGGGACCTCTGCCCCAGTGATCTGGTATTTTAATTTCATACTCCTAAAACTCCCAATATGGGAAACTGGAACAAGTTAAGAGGTTAAGGGTACAAACCAGTCAAAGGAGAAGCAAATAATACAGAAAACTGGCATACTGTAAAAAAATAGGATTTTTTTTTGGCAGAGAGGGGGCAAATCTCATCCCATCTTTCAATTTTAATGAAAAATAATTATCCATATATTAGACTTCAACTTTATTGTGAATAGACATAACTTATTTTAAAAAGTAGTCTCGGGGCCTGCCTGGTGGTGTAGTGGTTAAGTTTGCATGCTCTGCTTCGGTGGCCCAGGGTTCATGGGTTTGGATCCCAGGCATGGATCTACACACCACTCATCAAGTCATGCCCTGGTATCATCCCACATACAAAATAGAGGAAGACTGGCACACATGTTAGCTCAGTGAAAACCTTCCTCAAGCAAAAAGAGGAAGATTGGCAATAGATGTTAGCGCAGGGCCAATCTCCCTCACCAAAAAAATAAAGTAGTCTTAATAACAGGCAACTGTTTTTTACTTCTTCTTCCTAGAGACTTTAAGCATATGTTAAAAAGACCAGTTGGTGCTGGTCCGCTGGCATGGTGGTTAAGTTTGGATGCTCCGCTTCAGTGACCCAGGGTTCAGAGGTTCAGATCCCGGGCACAGACCTAGCACCACTCATCAAGCCATGCTGTGGTGGCATCCCACATAAAATAGAGGAAGATTGCCATAGGTGTTAGCTCAGGGACAATATTCCTTTCACACACACACACAAAGTAGTTAACTTTCAATTACTTATCTTTGCAAAGCAAGGTATTCTCCCCTTAAGGAAAGAAGTCTATGTTGTTCTATTTTGCATATCATGTACCCTGCAGCATTAATAAAATCTATGTAACTGCCCCAAATTGCAATCAGTATTGTACAAGTGAGGTCAATAGTCACTGTTTGTTATTTCATCAGTATTGGAAATTTCTAAAGAAAACTTTTGCAGCCATCCACTTTTCTCTATTGATTTGAAGTTATTCTTAAGACTCAGTCATCCAAACAGCTTATGACAATGTCGCAAAGGATTTTTAAACCAGATTTCCCAACATTATTCTGTTATTGTTAATGTCTTAGGAACTCCTACAATATTTAAATTTCATGTGAAGTAGATCTATTTAAGTAGATGAGGCCTTGATTGATAAATACTGCTATGCATTGCTATTCCTTCGTGCCTAGAAAAGTGCGTGCTCTAGACACGGAGTAAATACTTGCTAAATGGATGAAATACTTATAAGAAATAGCATCCCCTCCATTTTACCTATTTCTGTGGAAAAAATTCCCATCAACAAAAAGAAAAGATTCTGTACAAATGACCCGGCGTAGATACGGAAAATATTCATGGGTGTTTCCTAGGAAAATTCCTGTCTTTTTTTTTAGCTCTAACTCACAAATGATAAATTTAGAAACTATGAACAGCCTCCGGTGGGCTCACTGGAATTCAGGCGTAAGCCCTTGATTCTGGGCTGGTGTGTCTCAACAGGAAACTTTCTGTTTTCTAGGGAGTTTCCTCCTTTTTTCTCACCATGGAATCCTCTGATCAAGCTACCCTTTCTGGGAATAATTCTGTCATACACAAAAGATCCAGGCATAATTTGCTCGTTTGAAGCATCTTGCCAGGCTGAGTTTTTGTTTGTTCCTGAGTTTAGATCATATTCCTCATGACTCCTTACAAAGGAAATCTATCAATCTCAGATTCGAACCTGTGTTATTTCCCTCCCCAGTCTCTCTTTTTAATGACGATAATACATGACTTCAAGAACAATTTAGGTAATTTTTTGCTTAGGTAACTCAGTACATCAAGATTTGAGGTTTTTAGAGTTCATCTTCATGACCAAAGATTGGAATTGGAAAACGCAGGAAATTAATTGAGGCTGTATCATTTTGAACTCATTAAAAGTGAATTTCTTCTTTATATAGGATGCTGGGTTCAAAGTGTTTAGATTCCTTGCGGCCTAATTCTGTGTCTTTGCTATTCCTCGCTGTTGCACCATTCCATGCAAAAATAACTTCATTCCTTTAATCCTTGTTGGTTCTCCTGGTCTCTGTCAGCAACAATGGCTCCATCGTTTTCATTTGAAATCTGTGTTTTCCATCTCTGCTGAGGTGGTGAGGGGAGGCAAAGGCAGACGACTTGGCTTTAGCTCTATGGGTATTTTTCATCTCGTGGCAGAATTCCAGGGGCTCTCCCTGGGAGAGCAGATTGGCTGTAGGGACTAGAAATCAGAAAAATTCAAGCTGCTGTGTCTGTGAATGAAATCTGCAGTGGTCAGGCCCGCACCTGCCCAGCTGCGTATGACCGCCTCGAGTTGAATTTGATTACAAATGCATTAGCAGGGGAGAGTATGTCATCAGCTAACAGCCTTCATTCCTGACTCAGGCCATGGGGTTTTGCTCCACACTCTTTCAGTCCAGCCCACATGGGTGTGATAGCCCAGAAACTCTCTAATTGGAATCGGTGAAAGGGCAAAGCCTGGAATTTGGGAAAGGCAGAACACAGCTGTTCTGAATTACAGAACAGGTTGTCGACTTTTGCAGACGCGTAGGCCCGCCGTATAGAGCAGGCTTTCTCTCAGGAGGCCAAAAGGAAGGAGGGGCAGCAGAGGAGTCCGGCCTGGGAGAACTTTCCTCTGGGGCAAAATGTGTATCTAAAGTCTGAAAGTTCTTTGGCGCCTCAGTTATTCCACATGCGTTTGTACGGATCTGGTCAGAGACCTTATTTTGCTCTGTTGCTCAGACTATGTTATTTAAATAGTTCCCTCTGGTTACCATGTTGGACACTGTGCTGATAACAGCGATGCTTATTAATGACCCCTCATGGAGCAGCTTCATATTGCTTTATGTTTCCCATCCTTTTAGTTCCTGTACCACTTGGAAGATGTGAAGCCTGGAAGACTTAGGGAACCACCAGAAAGCTTCAAAAGTTAAACAGATCCACACAAGGCGATGAGAGACTGAGAACTCCATGGAACAGCCAAGCTTCCATGCTCAACTTGGCAAAAGAAAATCTCAAGCTCAGAGAGAAAACTCCGCGTTCATCCCTGTTATGTCTCCCTGGAGCTCTGATGCCATTCCAAGTTTTGATAAATACTATGATGAGTTCAGTTGCTGCAACCGATGCTCTCCTGATTCTACCACTCTCCAAAGAAACGGTACTCGAAGAGCTTACGGGCTGTTGAACCCGCAGGGAGAATCCTATTCTAGGCTTTGTGACGTTTAAAGACGGACAAGAAATTTTTACAAAGCTTTTTCTTGTCTTACATCTTTGATTCTCTTGATCCCTTTCCCTCTGTGGTCTTTCTTCAGCCCCCTCCATTTAATTTTCTGTTCTCATTTCAACAACAGCCACCGATAATAATGTCAATATTAAATACTTACTGAGTGCCTACACGGTGCAAGATGCTCTATTATCTCATTTTTCCAATGTTTTTATTATGTAGATACTATTACTTTTTAAAATTTACCATTGTAGCCATTTCAAAGAGTTTGAGTAACTTTCCCAAAAAGCCATAGCTGGTAAGAGGTAGAAGCAAGTTTCAAGCCAAAAGGATTTGACTCTCAATTTTGCTACTCAGAGTGTGATTTGTAGACCAGCAGCATCAACGACAACTAGAAGCTTGTTAGATATGCAGAATCTTAGGCTCTATCCCCAGAGCCACTGGATCAGAACTCACATAGTAACAAGATGCCCAGGCGATTTGCAGGCACATCAAGGTTAAGAAGCCCAGCTATGATCAAGCATGTACATTTAATTATTCTGTTGTACTAACACACTTCTCTCCTTAAATTTGTCTCTGCTGTTCTTAACTTATCCCTCATACATAATAGTGAGGAGAGCCAACAGGAGATGGGAGGCACCCATTGGGGTAATTGTGGAGCATAGAGACAAGGCCAGGGCTCCAGAACCCGGGGTTGAAACGCTGCTCGATTGATATCTCCATGGTTTCCTGGCTCCCTGGGTCTTGACATCTGGAGTCAGTAGGGAAGAGAAAAACTCCTTCCCCAGGCTACTCAGAAGAAATTACAGTTTATGAGAGTGAGAGGGATAATTTGGAAGACTCAGACCCACTTAAAAATAAGTCATCCTGGGTTTAAAGAAAGATTTTGAATCCATTTCTGCCTCTCAATGCCACGAAACAAGCCACACTATAAAAATAAAAAGATTCATCACTGCCTGTTACCTTTGGTATCTTCATGGGGTTGTTTTTAAATGTTAACAAGTTCCATTTGATCGGCAAAATGTCCTTTATGAATATTTAGACAAGAGAAGGCTGTTTAGATCATTGCAAATGTATATAATCCTGATTTTGTATTTGGGTTTACAAAACAGGGAATCCGAAAAAATCCTTGGGACTGACAAGGTCTTGGAAAATGTAGAAAGTTTTTCCTCCTGAGACATTCTAACAAGAAAATGGGATTTCAATCAAGTTCCCCAGCCCTGAGGCTGCCCCGGCCTTGCTCAGTCGGACCTTTGCTTTATATGTGTGTTACATTTAGCATCTCAGTGTTCATGAGACTGGAACATGAACCACAACTTTAAAGATCTACGAGCAGAGCTGGTCACTCTTTGAGACAAACGACTTTTTTTCCCCATTATTATATAACAGCAAAAGTTGATTCACCTCAAGTTTTGCAAAAAACCCAAAAACCAAAAAAACAAAAACCCAACTCTATTCTTCCACTGAATTCTACTTCTAGAGCCACTTTTCATTGTATAACAGAGATTCAGACTGTTCTAAGTTAAGAATGGAAGTGCAGCAGCAATAAGCTTAACTGAAGGCAGAGGGCACCACTATATCTCACTAAGTCTAAACTTAAAGAGGACAGTCACTTGGACTTGCTGAGCAAGATGGAGGTGGGGCTGGGGAGGCTTCTGAGAAGATATTTGTCAGGATACTGAATACTGATATGATAAAGTACAGTCCCTATTGATTTTAGAAGAGACACAGGTAAGCTCCAACTGGGTGAGATGAGTCTTGCCATCCTTTTTGATGTCTATCAGGGAAGCAAATGAAATAAGCATCTGATGGATTTCATGAGGTGAGTTTACCTGGCCCAATCCTGATGCTGACCCCTGTGATGACAATTCGTCTCACAAGAAACTGGTTATCAAAAGATGTTCTGCATCAGGGCATCAATCTAATTAGTCCTTCTCTTTGCTCCCATGACATCCACTCATTCCCTAAATACCCACTCCAAGATCAAGTTTCTACTTTCTGGGGCTTGCTTATCATGGACAGGCATAGATTCACACATAGCTGAATAGACTATGCAGCTGAATATGCACTATGTTTGGAAGCAATGCAAAAAACATATTTTACACCTACATTTTTTCTCATATCCTTCTTCATACCAATACTGACTTCATATTAGTTTAACAACCATTAAAGAAAAACCAAGCATAACCATATTCCCTATTACACTTTAGAATGCCATAAATAAGGGTCCAGATGGACTTTGTCAATGAAAACAAACACTCAACTGAGTCAGTACGTCTTTCTACTCTATGGAAATAGGAAGTACAGACAAAGAACAATGGCTACCTTTGGCATGGGGAACTGGCATGCTCCGGAGCAATAATAGGCATCAAAGGACTTGGGGGAGATAATCCATTCACTCCAGCCAATATCTGCAAAGTCCACTTTAAGGTATCGCCTGGCACAATTTCGAGGTTCAATCCATTGCTTTCTTCTTGCCTTCTTCAGGGTCTGTTCATCAAACTGGAGCGTCTGGCTCTTCTGTTGAGGTCCCTTTCTCTGTTTCTTTTTGTTCTTACTCTTCTCAGGGGGCTGAGTCTGAAGGGTCTTGTAAGGCTTTCTTTCTTCCCATACCCCCTCCTCTTTATATTGATATTCTGCCCCAGGAAGCTCATTGTTCTGCAGAGGCAGCAGGACTCCAGTAGAGCGCTTCTTCCTCCGTTCAATAGAAAGGGCAGCCCTGATATGGCTATCCAGTTTTGGCACAGCTCCAATGGGGAAATTCCGGTGTCCTTGTAAGCTTGATACTACATTCTCTGGCTCAGAAATGGCAGCATCATTGGCATACACCAAGATATATGGCTCAGGAAAGGGCAACATCTTCTTTGGCAGCTGGTGTCCTTTGGAGGTAATGTTAAATCCTATGAGGAGCTCTTCATTTTCCTTGGCCTTCCTCAAGAATTGAGTGATGTCTTTAGACAGCCATGACACAAAGTCTCGATG
Organism: Equus quagga; assembly: GCF_021613505.1. Classification (NCBI taxonomy): domain Eukaryota; kingdom Metazoa; phylum Chordata; class Mammalia; order Perissodactyla; family Equidae; genus Equus; species Equus quagga. The sequence continues at coordinate 91,804,064 of NC_060269.1, forward strand.
AGGTTTGGCTACATCCACGGAAAGATTACCGAGGAGTTGACTTTGGTTTCTGTTGGATTTGAGGATCCATGCAGAAAGATCAATCTGAATGTGTTTTCTCTGAGCATGATGTGAGCATCCTTGGGACACTGGACAACTCAGGCTGGTGTTTATTAGCTCTCCAATATAGAAATACAATGTGGCAGATAAAATATTTTCAGACTTGGTTAGAGAAGTCAGGTTAAAAATATGCAGTCCCTTGCTTTCAAGGGTTCCTAGGAAGGAAAAAAAAAGAGAGTAAACAGGAGTAAACAAGACCCCTACCTCACACCATATATGAAAATCAACTCAAAATTAATTAATGACATAAGTATGAGAGCTAAAATCATAAAATTCTTAGAAGAAAACATAGGGGTAAAATCTTCATGGTCTTGGATTTGGCAATGGATTATTAGATATGACACCCAAAGTGTGAGCAACAAAATAAAAAATAGATAAATTGATAAAATAATTAGTAAAATAAACTGAACTTCATCAAAATTAAAAACTTTTGTGCATCGAAAGACATTATCAAGGAAATCTGTTCAACCTGCAGAATGGAGAAAATATTTTCAAATCATACACCTGATAAAATCTAATATACAGAATATATAAATAACTCTTACAATTCAACAACAAAATACAAAGAAACAATGAAAAATGGGAAAAAGAATGGAATAGACATTCATCCAAGGAAGATATATGAAGGGCCAATAAGCACATGAAAAGATGCTCAACATCATTAGTCATTAGAGAAGTGCAAATCAAAACCACAATGAGGTACCATTTGACATACACTAGGCTAGCTATAACAATAAAAAGCAAAATAACAAGTGTTAGTGAGGATGTGGAGAAATTGGAACCTTTTTATATTGCTGGTTGGAATGTAAAATGGTTCAGCTGCTGTGGAAAACAGTTTGGCAGTTCCTCAAAAAGTTAAACACAGAAATATCATGTGACCCCATAATTCCACTCTTAGGTAAATAGCCAAAAGAATTCAAAACAGGTATTCAAACAAGTACATGTACATGCATGTTTATAGTAGCACTATTCACAATAGCTAAAGGTGGAAACAGTTCAAATATCCACCAACAGATGAATGGATAAGCAAATTGTGGTATAGCCACATGAAGGAATATTATTCAGCCATAAAAAAGGAATGCAGGACTGATATAAACTACAAAGCAGATGAATCTTGAAAATATTACACTAAATGAAATAAGCCATACACAAAAGGTCACATTTTGTACAATTCCATTGATATGAATTATCCTGAACAGGTAAATTCATAGAGACAGAATGTAGATTGGTGTTTTCCAGGGGCTGGAGGCAGGGAGGAATGGGCAAAAACTGCTTAGTGGATAGGAGCTTTTACTTTGGAATGATAGAAATATTTTGGAACCAGATAGACTTGGTGGTTACACAACATTGTGAAGGTACCAAATGCCACTGAATTGTTCACTTAAAAATAGTTATTTTTATGTTATGTGGTTTTCACCTCAATTAAACAACAACAACAAAAAGATAACAGGAGCAATTTTAAAAGCTGGAAAAAGATTAAAGCAAGGATCAGCTATTTTTACTAATTTTCCCTTTCCATTAGTGAAGCACCATGAATGTGTGAAAGTTGTAACACAACAATAAACTTAGTAGTGTGTGAGCTGAGCTCTGGCTTTTAATTATGAGACTATTAAGAACTATTCCTAGAAATTTGGCACAGTATTGTAATAGCTTCTTATCTGAGACAGTGTATAGCCTACTGGTTCGAACATTGGTGGAATTACTTGAATCATCCTGGTTCAAGTTCTGGTTGAGGCACTTTGGGTAAGCTAGTGTTCTCATTAATAAAATGGAGACAATACCTACCTCTCCTGTCATCAGAATTAAATGAGATATGTTTAAAGCCTTTCATAAAGGGTCCAATAAATGTTTCTTGAATATAAATTATTATTGTTGTTAGTGCTAGTCTTAACCATATTACAGGGATTCTGTCTTCTTCTACCTGCCTCACAAAGTTTAGGGTCCAGGATGAGAGTGGGTAAGCAAGACCATATATCTCACTATTCAGATAATATATCTGAAAATGTGAGCCACACATTCAAAAGTGTCATAAAGAATTAATGCTACTGTGAAGCCTGTCTGAAGTTTACGACATTCCATGAATTTAAAATTTGAATTTCTTCTACATAGCTCAACGAAATTATTGCAACTGGTCAATTCTATTTCCAATTCTTCAAATCCAGAAATGAGAGAGAGTAACAGAACAGGAGATTGATTAGTTAGGGCAGAAGTTTGTTCCTTCTCTTAAGATCATCTAACAAGTTAGTGGTAAGAACGAGGTTAGACGCAAGAATCCTCAGTCCTGGGACTAGTCACCAGAACTGACCCCCCTCCGTGCACTTGTTCCATATACATATTTGTTTCAGAAACATACACGCAATCATGAAATTATGTTCTTGATCAAAAACATATTTCAGTAAAAACAAAACATTTTTATAAAGATGTGGAAACTTAAAATTAGTTCATTGAGTCCCCAAGCACAAGGGAAGTGCAGTGGGAAACATATTTTACTCATTTTTAACATTGTGTGAAGGAAAAGGAGGAAACTGCCATTTGTGCACATTTGTATAATCCATGACACCAGGATAATATTTTACAGACCTTTATGACACAGTCATGGCATCAGGGTTGTTGAGAGATTCTAGCCTTAATTCATACCAGTCACCATAGCATATACTTTTACCCAAACTTCCTGTAGCAGATGGAAGTTTAAAATGGAAGGGAGAGAAGTCACTCTGTTCTAAGTATATGGCAGTCGAATGGTTGCCAAACAAACATCCTGGCAGGGAAGAAATGAACTCTGGGAGATATGGGTGGCAGTGTCTTAATGGGTAACCAATTGTGCTCCTTTCCCCCAAGTTTGCTTCAAGGTGTTTCCTTCGTTCATATGGGTTTCCAGGCATCTTGTGATCTGCTGTTAACCAGCCTCCAACCCTGTGTCAAATCTTCACCATCTTCTCACAAAAGTCTCAGAATCTGCCATACTGCATCTTCTGACGGTTTTCATTTTAACTCGGGGCATTATTTTGAAGTCAAAGCCCTATAGCTTGGTCCCAGCTCCACCACACACAATAGCTGTCCTCAGGCAAATAACCTAAACTCTTTGCGTGCCTGTGAGGAAGACTGTCGCTGAGCTAACATGTCAGTCTTCCTCTGTTTGTACATGGGATTCTGCCACAGCATGGCTTGATGAGTGGTGTGAAGGTCAGAGCCATGGATCACAACCCACAAACCCCAGGCCACTGAAGGGGAGCTCACAAACTCAACCACTATGCCACCTGGCTGGCCCCATAACCTAAGCTCTTTAAATCTCAGTTTGCTCAAATGTAAAATAAGCCCAATGGTATCAACTGCAGAGCTGTTGTGAGAATTAATTGAAAGAATGCAGGTGAAACATATAGCACGTAGAAAAACTCAGTGAATGTTAGCTAACTAGAACCACACAGTCCAATACGATAGTGATTAGCAATTTAAGTTCGAATTGAGATGTGCTGTAAATGTAAAATACACATTGGATTTCGAAGATTTGTACAGAAATGAATGTAACATATCACATTGATATATTTTATATTGGTTACGTTTAAATGATATTTGGGTATGTTGGCTTAAATAGTGTGATATCATGACTTATAATAAGAAATATATATTTGGTCTTCATCCAGTTTCTGGCACAGAACTCCGAAAACCCTTGGAATTTTCTAAGTGCTGAGAGTTGAAAAGGTGTCTTTGTCATGTAAACAAGGTAACTTCTAGAGGTCAGGTAAGGATGGGGGCTGGTTGCCAGGAGGAACCAAATTTGTGATGAGAGAGTTAGAACTTTCAGACCCACCCACCTGACCTCCAGGGAGGGCAGTGGGGCTGGAGGTTGAAGCCATCAACCAACCAATGGCCACTGATCTAATCATCAATCATGCCTATATAATGAAGCCTCCATGAAATCCCAAAAGAACGGGGCTTTGAGAGCTTCCGGGTGGGTGAATACATGGAAATTTGGGGAGAGTTGAGCGCCTGGAGAGGGCATGGAGGCACTGCACCCTTTCCCCATACCTTGCCCTGCGCATCTCTTCCATTTGGCTGTTCTGAGTCATATCCTTTTATAGCAAACTGGCAATCTCGTGAGTAGATGGGTTTCCTGAGCTCTGTGAGCCACTCTAACAAATTAATCGAATGAACCCATGGAAGGGGCTGTAGGAGCCTCCATTCTGTAGCTAGTAGCTCAGAAGCACAGGAAACAATCTGGGCTGGTGATTTGCGTCTGAAGAGGAGGGTGAGCCTGTGGGACCTGTGGAATCTGATTCTATCTCCGGGTGGATAGCGTTAGAATTGAGCTGAAGACCCAGACACACTGCTGGTGTCCCAGAATTGCTTCTTGGCTGGGGAACCATCTCTGATTCCCCACATCAGAGTTGGGTGCAAACCATTTTAAATATTATATATTATTAAAATTAATTTCACCTGTTGCTTTTCCTATTTTTAAATGTGGCCACTAAAATTTTTAAATTATATATGTAGGTCACATTTGTGGATCAAATTAAATCTTTATTGGACAATGGCGGTCTAGAATAACCACCAGTTTTGTAGTCATATGGTCCAAAAGGAAAGAAAGAAAAGGCATTTTTTTCCCCAAATGCAGTGAAGAATCAGGATATTGCTAAACATGAATATAGAAACCAAAAAGTAAATTGGGCAAAAGCTTCCCTTCATGGAAAGCACCATAGTTTCCTTAACAAGGACATATTAGATAAAGATAATTTTGGTGATTACTTTTTAATCTTCCCTCTAGCTGTAGCTAATTGGTTCAATCTGCAATCAAAAGTCTAAGACCAACAAACTGCTCTAAAACAGTTAAATGGGCAGTTTAGCAACAGTGCTTGACGGCATAGCACTTATATACATAGCTCCGGTTGTGTTATTTGTGTATTACACATATACATCCACTACAACCAAAAAACCAGAAACCAAAGCGAAACAACTGTTTTACTTTAGCAAATATGAATTGAATACCTACTAGTTGCTGGACCCTGGTCTGGGTCACAGGGCTGCACATATAGCTGCTGCTGTCCACGCTGTGACAGGAGGGCAAAGATTCCTAAGCAATATGCAAGTAGCTATGTTATGATGATGCTACTTGCTGTCAAAGGTGTGAACTATGATCTTGGAGCACGGAGGAGGAAGCAAGTAACTCTGCCCATGTAAGGGGAAGAGGTAAACTTTGAACCGGACTTTTAAGAATGAAGGGAAAAGGGAGTGTTGGCAAGGAGTGTTGGAAGGAGCACATTCTCGCAGCATGCATTGCTAGATATCTGGAAGATTTTGTATAAGCAATTATTCCAATGTTTTAACAGAAACATAAAAAAATCTCAAATTAACCTAGTTATTTGAAGTGCTCCAGACATCTAAGCTGCCTAGATACAGAAAAGGAATGGCCAATTCACATTGAGCTCCTAACTAATGGTGTTGTATTATGCCCAGCTCTTGACGTCTTTGCCATTTCCCCCCAGGCCAGGGGACACCTTCTCTCTGCCTGTTCTAGATTCCCTCCTCCCCTGTTTTTTAAACAATAAGCCATTCCACAAAACATGCCTTGACTTCTCTAACCCACACTTTATGTTTGCCTTCTCTGACCTTAAAGCATTTAATTTCTGTGCAAGTCAACGCTCTTGTCCCCAAAACAACTCCAGAGGATACTTAGTATTTACAAAGGACAAAAACAGTAATAAGAGAGTTGCATGGAGTTGAGCAAATGAGTTTGGAGGAATAAATAAGAACGAGACACATACCTCCCTGCAAGTTGAAATATGTGATGATAATATCTATTCAATTACTCTCATGCTCTTTTATTCTTCAGATTTTATATTAATTTAATTTTGTTGCATGCTTAATTCTGAGTGCTCTCCTTTTAACTAGTTTATTGATACAGAAGAGAGCAACCAAGATGTTGAAGGGTCTAGAAATTACAAGTTTGAGTGGAATTAATAGAGAATACATGGCCTGAAGGAAGGAAAAGAGGTTTAGCAATGACATGAGACTTTTTTGCAACTACTTGAGGGGCTGCAGAGAGAACAGGGGTTTTTTTCAGTGTAAAAGATGAGAATGAGATCTAAAGGTGGTCGTTGAATGGAGGCAGAATCCAGGCCAACATAAGTAATGACGTTTACGTGTCTAGCCTGACAGTGAGACCCTCTGTGGGCCTGGGCAAACAGAAGATAGACGGTCCTAATCTAAGACTATTACAGGAAGATCTCTTTATGGTAGGGAGGGTGTGAAAGGTGAACTAGATAGCCTCTAAGATCCCTTGCAAGGAACTACACAGACTTTTATTTCCAGCTTTTCCCAAGGAGATGTTTTTGACGCCAAAATATAACCACCAATAGGTGGCGCTGTTTTCTTACTGTTTGCTGGCACTAGCGCAACCTCGGATTTTTCTTGTTGGGAATACATCTACTGCAGTCTAGTTAGGATTTGCCATTGGCATTATAACCTTATTTAGAATGCTCTAGAGTCATAATATCTGTGAATGGAAAAGAGGTTTAGAAGTCAGGTGAGTTTCTGAACAAGCCATCTTCGCCTTTGCACACCTGCTAAGACTTTGCACCTGCTGCAGCTTCTCCCTGGAATGCCTTCATCCACCCTTGTTCTCCCTGATAATCCAGATGTGTGTTTAAGGCAAAGCAGAGGCACCACCTCTTGAAGCAAGCTTGTCATGACACCCAGTCCTTGGGTTTGGACCCCGCCTCTAAAACTATTTTCATTACAGTGTTGCTCTTTCCTTAGACCATAAACTCCTTAAAGACAAGGTCTTGTAGTAATTACGTTAGACTCTTCAGCCCCTGGCATAGGGCTTAACTCTTAAGCAGTGCTCAATAAATGCTTCTTTTATGAATAAACAGATTTAGTCCAACCTACTCAATGTAGAAATACCAAAAGAAAGGACCATAGAAGTTAGCCTGTCAGTTAGCAATTGATTTTGCAGAGGTATCGAGGTCTTCTATTACTTATATGGATTTTTTTTAGGAGTTTTATTACTAAATAAAGATGGAAGATGTATTTCTGTTTTCATCTGAAAACAAAGCACCTGCACCAAGGGCTCAGCGAGGAAACTGCAACTTAGGAGCAGCCGCACTATTGCAACAGCTCAGCTCCTCTCCGGGAGTAGCTGAGGAGGTGCCCGGGGAATGGTAAGTGGAAGCTCACCTTCGTGCTGGCCCACACAGAACGTTTTCAAAGGGAATTAGAACTTACAATGGAAAGCTTTCTATGTAAAGTCTGATTTTAAAACAAATAGACTAAATGAAATCTTGATGATTAGTTAAATCCCCAGGAAGCAGGGAAAACATTTTAGTCATACAGAAAATACGTAACTCAGAACAACTTTTTTTCCCCCCATTTCTTTCTCCAAACAAAGTACAGCTGCTAGAAATGCCAGGGGTGCCTAGGACAGGGCCATATAAACTCATAGTCACTGTCTGAATACTGGCTCCAGACGGCTGAGTCAAGACTGCAGTTTCTCTATGCCACCTTCAGCTTTCAGGAAAAGGCAAGATGAGAGTTTCTAAATAGAACTCAAAGTCACAGAATTTTGTTTTTCTTGCAGAGTCCCAGTCAAATGACTGAGTTTTATGGGATCGCAAAACAACCATTCTCTATGTCCAGAGTAAACCATGGCCAAAGATGATATAATGTATGTTTTTCTAGAATAGCAAAGTGTTCATTAATCAGTTTATCTACTCCTTGCCTCCGCCCAAGGGCATTCCTAGACTGTGAGCTCGAGGAGGGCAGACCCATGTCCTATAAATCTTTGAACTCCTGGTACTTTGCACAGTCTGGAGCATTTAGATCCTGAAAAATATTTGTCAAATTTGTTGAATGAACAACTGTGTAAACTTACTAGATTCAAAAGTGTTTCCTACTTAACACCAAAGGGAAAAAACTTCAAGTAGTTTCAAGTTCCCAAAGTCAGCAAAAGCCCTTCTTGGGTCTAAGTACTGTATGGAGTTTCCTTTCGGTTCATCAGAAGAGAAGCATTATTAGAACATTTGTATAGAAAGCAGAATAGTATTGCCATTCAACATATACATGGTAAAATGCCTCATGGGAAATTCTTTCATGGCAAGTTTATTTTTAAAGGCTCCTCTGCCCAGCTTTTGTACTCTCTCTTCTTATCTAGTCCCTTGAACATCTAATTCAGCTCAACTGAAACAGTTACTGAGTGCTTGCTATGTGGCAAGCTATGCCAGATCCTCAGAATACGAGAACGAAAGGAGATACGTTCTGTGCCCTCCAGAGACTTGTTTCATAGGCCTCGGCTCCCATCATCCGCCTTCTAGCAAATCTATTAGGCCCCAAACTCTGCAGCTGTGAAAGAAGGGTAAGAAGTCTTTATTAACTTACTTCGAAGTCCTCCCCAGGGCCAAAATCATCATAAAGACAGTAACATACCTTCCAAAGTGAAAGACGCTTATCTTTATAGAAATTAATAAACTATTTGTCTGTGGAAAGGCCCACTGAAAGGGCCAGATGAGGCCAGGACTAGCACGTTAATCAATCCTAGATTTCAGACGCTGGTTATAAGATACTTAGAAGTCTAGGAACATGAGCTTAGAGCAGTGTGTCTCGAACATGTATCAGAATCACCTTGATGGTTTGTTAAAACAGAGATTTCTGTGCCCCACCTCCAGAGTTTGATTCAGATGGTCTCGGGTGGGCTGGAGTAGTTCTAACAAGTTCCCAGGTGATGCTGATACTGCTAACCCAGGGACCATACTTTGAGAACAACTTCAAGAAATCACAATAAAAAGGTGCAACCCTGCTCCATTCAGCCACCAAGGGCAGGACAGAAATAGTAACTTCTTGAATGCAGGTTTGGGATATCACAGATTGTATTATATGAGGAACACCACCTCTTTATATTTACATTGCCACTCAGATATATCCTTTGTGCTATAAACAGTTGCACATTATCAACATTTTAGGTATATTTAAGGTTTTGTGGGAAGCTAAAGAGAGAAAATCTCTCAAAACATTAAGAATATTAGGCCTCATTTACATAGGCCTTCCAAACTTCTAATGCATTTTCACACTCATTTTCTCAAGTGAGTTTCACTATCTTTCTTTGAGACTAGCACAGTAGGCATGACTTAACTTATTTGATAGATGAAGAAACTGGGCCTGGCAATATTAGATGACTTTATTAATTAGCAGTTCACCCAAGATTAGCATTTAGATCTCTTATCTCTTAGCCTCAGATAATAGAAAAATTGAAACTCTAGGAATCTCTTCTCTACTTGAAAACCATTTATCTTAACCCATGCCTAAGTGTAGCAATTACACTCAATTCAAAGTATTTAGATTAATTCCATGCAACTAAATGAAAATATTCTTTGAAGGAAAAGCAAATAAGATCATGTTGGGTCTCTGTTGTTTTAACTAGAAAATCACAGGACTGGACAAAGAATGCTGCATTTCTGAAACTATTGGATGCAATTATTTTACGAAAGGAATATTGAACAGAACCTTACTCAGTAAGGTCAGAAGAACTTACTGAAGCTGATAGTAGGATCAGTTTGCGCAAACACTTTTACTCATAGTGTGCCCAAATAAAATCAAGGCACTGCATTTACTGTGGTTCTTTCTCCAAGAAAAGATGGATCTTAAAGGAGGGTAGATCATCGAAGGAGTCAATAAACACACCATGGCCAATTGGCTCTATGACCCAGGTGCATATGTTTTAGATAAATAAAGAGACATCTATGCCTTTAAAAATATCATCCCTGAGAAGGTGTGTTACCAAGAGTAGTGCTTTATGTAGTAATACACTAGGACACAAGCACTACCAACACGTGAATAGACTAGCAATTTTATGGATTTCTAAATATATTCCATATGTGAGGGCTCTTTTGTTACATTGTCGTTTACTGCTGTCCAAAGTAGATATCATCCTGGTATACTTGTGTTGCTTGATTAATAATATGTCAATGTTTCCACTACAAAATTCTATTTCCAAGAGTTCATAACATAATCATAAAAATTCACTCTGAATTGAAATTTGGCATAAGAAAGTTCAAGCTGAGACTATTTGTGATGCCAAACTTCTTTCCACTATTACTACCGAAATAAAGTTATTAAGATACTGATTACTAGTCTATACAAATTGTATAGATAGGAAAACCATCAAAATTTTGGGGGAAAACTTCTGATTTTGCAGTACAAAAATCCTGAATAGTTAATAGAAAGTATATGCGAAGTTGCTCAATAATTTTCACTAGGCATTTGGATAGGTATGATTTTTATTATATCTATTATTAATATCTAATATATAATTATATCTAATAAATAAAACAAACAAGGGGGATTATATAAGGTATTTGATAGGTGTCTTGAGTAAATTGTCTTTAATCAAGGTATTAATGGTGATAAAACATTAACAAGGTGATGTGTATGATTTCTGGTGAATTTTTCCACAAATAAAACAGCTTTTCTTTTAAAAGAATAATACTAGTTGTAGAATAATAAATATTAATCCCATAGAATAAAACAGTAAAGGAGACTTCATAAAGAAACAGGGAAAACAAAATTTAATGACAGAGAGACTCTAAAATTATATTCAGAGAAGTTTAAAACATGAAAGCAGGAAGACAGTACATTGCCAGTTGGACCCAAGTTCAAAAGCTAACAATGTCAGTAAACATCCTGTGATAGGTACTAAATGGGAAATGAGAAATGAATCAGTTTTCAGTTGTGATATTCACTTGAACTTTTCATATCTTCTTTTTTGAGATATGAGGAAAGCTCTGATCCAGTGTTTCCCCAACTAGGTATCTTAGAACCACAATTCTCTGAAATGCTCTCTCAGGAAGAAAGTGAGTAAGTCTCACTCTTAAGGGGACTCACTTGCAGTTAAAGGCCCTGAAAGGTCACGTGGCAAAGTAAACATCATTTTTTTCAAACTTATTTGACCATGGAACCCAATTTTATGTAACACCTGTTCACATCTTCCAAAAGACCCCTTTTTATAAAATTTTGTCCTAGAAAATTAGATCACATTATTATAAATAATAGGATTTGAGATGAGCTCAGTATGTTTGAAAAATTGTTTGGCAAATACTTCATGATGCCCATTTCTTCTTCCATATAAGGAAGAGGGTGCGCCTCTTCCAAATACAAAATTGTATAATTCCAAAATGCTTAAGAGCAGATTTGACATTCATCTTCTTATTTAATTTTTAGAAAATCTGATCCAGGTCAATCGAGTGCTTATAAACTTCCACTGCTTAGATAAAACGTATGTAACCCTCTTAACATACTCTGAATTATGTATATATTTTGAATGTACAAATACTCCCTGAGTGAATCATCTGCTTAGGGGATTTTTTTCATTGACCCTCATGGTCTCTTCGTCTCTGAATGTATCTAACTATACTAAGGAGCTAAATTTAAATAATTTTTATGTAACTCATTCTCTTTCTCCTTTCCATTAGCATGGATAATCAGGAATTCATGGTATTATGGATTTCTAAATGTCAGAGATTGTAAAGCTGTCCTGCCTATTACAGTAAAAACTTCATTAAGGGCTATCATGTATTCAAAGTCGCGTGTAATTCAAAGCAGCTGCACATCCAGCCCCTCCCTGCAGATGTACTATTGTCCTTTGAATAAAAGCATCAGATCATCTAAGCACTGTTTCATTTCAAGCCTCACTTCTAGGTGCTAGGAATTTCAAGGTAACTACGTTTTAATAAAGTTATCACATCCCCTTGCTGTCAAACCCATCAAAAGTGATGCTTTCCCACTGGCCTATGTATTTTATAGGAATGGTTCCTCTTGGAACGATCACTCAGCCCCTACTTATATCTTCCATAAAGTCTTACATTTTAGCCTTTTACTTCAGAAGGATGTCAGATAATAATTCTTTATTTTTAAGGATTTTTGGTCATAGTAGGAAAGACTCTCCCCTTTTTCATTGGAGGAAGATAGCTATTTTTGGGTCCAGATAACCCCAATTTTCTTTTCTTTTATCTATGAAGTCTGTGTGATTTTTTTTTTTAAAAAAGGTGACACATGCCCACTGAAATGAAATCTTTTTTGTAGTTATATGTCATAAGTTAAAATAATGATAGTTTTCTAATAAGGGCATGTGTATTTTAATGGCTTTTCCTACAGAGGTTAAATTTATGATTAAGAAAAATAAGATTAAGTGACCATGAGAACGATGAGAAACTAATGAACACAAAGTATGTATCTTAAAGGATCAAGCCAGGAGAAAACCCCATGTAAAATATTCTTCTTTTATTACATAGTAGCCAAGGACAACTTAAACAAAGATTAAAATAAAAGCTGATTTTATATCCCTCTTGTCTTCCTTCAAGATGGTGTGTTGTTATAAAGCTGAACTTCCCCGTCATCAATAATTTTGTAAATTACCTTTTACAAAGGGAAAGATAAAACCTATCTTTATGTAAACCTTACACATCACAAAAAGACTTATGAGCCTTCCAAACTTACAGTTTTGGCACACCCACTGCACAGCGTTGAGGGAGGAGAGAAGGGGTTAGCAGAAAGTGTACTTAGGATGAATGCCACCCACCATCAAGTAATGGTTTAAGTAGAAAGTAATCAGAGGGAGACCACAGCAGCTAAATTTCAACCAAAGATATTCTAGGTTTAGAACAATAAATAATTTTAATCAGGTATGTTCCAAGGAGCAAATAGGGCTCTGAGGCTATACCTCAGCCTGAATAAGCACTTGGAAAGTCTGCCGGATCAGCAGCCACTCCATATATGCAGCATACCACCTGACCTCCCATTAAAATCTGTAACATCGTTGGTAGAGAGATGCCCAAATGTTGTAAAACCTAAACACTACAGACCAGAAAACACACTTAATTTATTAATGCAGACAGTATCTTTCACCTACATCAGAACATATGTCGCAAGATGAAGGGTATAGATAAAGGACAGGGACACACGTGAAAGCCTTAGCATCTTCCTGGGGTCCTGCCTTATTAGAGCCAGAACTGCCTTATAATAAGGTCTTTTTAGTGTGTTAATAACTAAACAGTCTTGGAAGGGGTCCAACGTGAATCACCTCTCCAGGAGTCTCCCATGTAGTAACATGACACGTAAGCTTCCACAAAAACGAGTGTCTACGTTTGATGAATAAGTCATTAAGACAGTCTCCGGGATGCTAAAGGGATTACTTTCCTTATCAGGGCACACAGCCTTGTATATACACTTCAAGCTGCAATTCGTCATTTCAAGGGAACTTCTGGCCTCCATATCAGAGTTTATCATTTGACGGTATAAGACTACAGTGAGGCTGATAAGGGACACTCTGAAATTATAATGCACGGAATGAGTTGAAGCCAAAAAGTACATGGGTCCTGAGTTATTCAAATCCTTACCCATCTCCCACTCATGGTTCACTCAGTCTAAAACAAACATACAAAAACTATACAATATGTGTGAATGAAACAAACTCACATTCCACCTCCAAACCTTGTGATTCATACTAAAAATGAGACTTGTTGATACAAAAATTACTATTCATCTCTTGGGTGCCTCAGCTACTCCCTAGGAATATGACCACGGAAAGGAATGTCAAGGTAGCAGTGATTTGAGCATCTTCGTTTTTGCCACCTGCCTTGCCCACCCATCTTCTTCGAATCCTTGTCGCTCCCACCCTGCTCCTTCATTGAGCTCTGCCCTCAGAATCACACTAAAGTAAACAGGGCATTCACTGGTGCCGTCAGCTGTCGGGACGGCCTCCCCAAGTGGCTGGCATACTGTGGACAACGCGGAGCAGGTTTCTTTTTCCTTAGCAGAGGCCAGCTCCTTACAGATTAAGCTCATGGTTTTAAGAAGAAAGTGAAGTCTGGTTCAGGTCAGACTCTAGCTAAAGACTTCTGCATTAGAAAGCATAATTCACATTTATTGTAAATGTCATCATGCCTGTGAGCTCTAGAGTGTATTTACAGGGTCAACCGAGGGCTTTCCTTGATGGATGCTTCAGTTTTCCTTTTTTCCAGGAGTCCTACATATCAAAGCTTTGGGAGATTTCTTTCTAGTGATTCTGACAGAATTGATAGAGCATGAGGCACGGCCTCCTTGCTTGAAGATTCCTGGCTATTTTTCAACGGTTAACTGAAGACAGGCTTTGCAGTTATATTTCCCTTTATCACGAGTGTAGCGAACCAAAAAGCCTGGTGCATCCTCAAAGCATATAAACCGAGTTAGTGTCCAGGAAACTTTCCCTCAAGCTGTTAGCACAAGGGAGGCAGCCTGTTAGCATAAGTTATTCGCTTCACCACAGGGGCCAGGAGAAACCTTGTTAAGCCATGAATTTCAATCCGCAGTGATCTGTGTGTTGAAAAATGGGATGAGCAGATTTTCATTGGCAGATTCCAAGAAGTGTTTACGTCCATGGCGGCCCTCCCCCTCCCCAACTCCTCTCAGGGGGGCTGGTACAACCCTATTTACCCAGATGGGTTTTAAATAATCGAAACACCCGGAGCACCTGGTTTAGTTTGTGTGTTTGCCACCAAGGGACTATCAAGTGGAAAGTGTCAAATATAGTAACAGAGGAAGCGAGTTAAGAGGGGCGCAAGGTCTGGAGAAGCGGCCGTCTAAAAGGCGAGGGGAAGGTGTCTAGTTCAAGTGTGACTTTTCCGTCTAGTGCCCTGGGGTTGGCAAAAAATGACATCTGCCTCTAGGTAAACACGGCTAAAGCCCAGTCCAAGGGAATTTCCGCCGACCGACTTCTGAACAGCAGCATAAGGTGCCCCAGAGGTGCTCCAGGCGCCCAGCGCAGGAGGGCTCCGCTGGGCAACGGGGGTAGTCCCTTCCCTGCTTCCACGCAGTTCCTCCAGCCGACCCCTCGCCACTGCTCGGCGCCCTTCTCCTCTCCACTTCTCCCTCTCAATTCGGACTTAAAAACTGGGCTTACCCGCTGGCGAAATGTGGGGTGTGACTGGACCAAGGGGCTCGGAGGGCAGCTTCGGAGGGTGACGGAAGGTCTCTAGGTAGCACTATAGAGCATGGGGCAGACGAGGAAGCTGTAGGGGGTCCTGGGAGAAGCCTAGGGTGGGACCGCGGAAGGGGGGCGCCTCGGGAACTCACCTGCTGCTCCGGCTCGAAAGCTGCGAACCGTGTTGCCTTCGCGCAGGGGTTGGGGGCGCAGGGACTGCGATCCCCGCTCGGAGATCCCTGGTGTTCGCGCCGCCTCGGCCCTGCCGCTGCCGCTGTACCTGTCGTAGAGTCGCAGCATGTGCTCCGACACCTTGTCGTGCGGCCGCAGCACCGGGCCAGAGCCACCACCTGCCGTGCGGTCGCCTGGCACAGTCTTGGGGAGCTCCGGGAAATGCTGCTTCAGTCTCTCTCCCTGCGCCAGGCTCACGCAGAAGCAGCCCAGCCACAGATAGAGCAGCCTGCGCGCCCCAGCCATAGCGAGGTCCTGGCGCTGCGCGACCCTCTCTGCGTTGCCGGGGGTCCCTCCAAAGGCGCGAGGGGTCGGTGGCAGAGCCGAGGGGTGAACTCCAAACTAGCTGGGGCGAGGGCGCCCGGAGCCCCGGACACTGCCTGAGCAGCACAGTGACGAGCCCCACTTTTGGCGCTGGCCGACCGCGGACCGGCAGGTGGGCTCTTCCCGGACAGCGGCGCGGACCTCACCGGCAAAGGGCGCTGCGGGCGCCGTCTCCACTCGGACGCTGAGAAAGAGCTTAAGTCTCGGCGTGTGCGGCCAGGGTGTTTTCAGGATCTGTCTCTACCCTCCCCACTCGCTTTATTTTCGCGAACACACGGCCCAAACGGCCGCGCTGGCGACGGGGACCAGCGCTGCGTCGGGCGCAGTGCCGGAGCCGGGTGCGCGCAGCGGTCCCGAGGCGCTCGCTCGCCTTTTCCAGGGACTGGAGCAGCCGCGGTGCTGCCGGGCCGAGTTTTGAGTGTATGCGTGTATGTGCGTGTGCTCGTGTGTGTGTGTGCGCGCGCGCGTGTGTATGTGCGTGTGTGTGTGTGAGAGAGAGAGACAGAGTGACTCCGTTCTCTGGCTGATCTGTACAGTCCGCAGCCAATCTCGCCGTCTCCCTTGCCCTCGCAGGCAGCTTGGACCCTGCTACAGCCGGGAAAGAAGGGAAGGGGGAAGTAACCAGCAAACCAGCAGGGGGAGGGAGAGGAGAGGAAGTAAGGGGCGGGGGGGGGGGGGGGGGGGGGGGGGGGGGGGGGGGGGGGG